>NW_022196905.1:180812459-180835472 GCF_008632895.1 Mastomys coucha | reverse complement strand
CCTGTCTCTGCCTCCCAAGTGCTGGGATTAAAGGCGTGCGCCACCACCGCCCGGCCTTTCCTGTTATTTTTTAAGGGACTTTTGTGTTTCCTCTTTAAGGGCTTCTACTTGTTTAATCTTGTTCTCCTGTAATTCTTTAAGGGATTTTTGTGTTTCCTCTTTAAGGGCTTGTACCTCTTTACCTGTGTTCTCCTGTATTTCTTTAAGGGAGTTATTTATATTCTTCTTAAATTCCTATATCACCATTCTGAGATATGATTTTTGATCCAAATCTTGCTTTTCTGGTGTTTTGGGATATCCAGGACTTGCTGTGGTAGGAGTACTAGGTTCTGATGAAGCCAAGTAGTCTTGGTTTCTGTTGGTAAGATTCTTGTGTTTCACTATCTGTTTATCTCTGGTGTTAGATGTTCTTGCTGTCTCTGGCTGGAGCTTGTTCCTCCTATGGGTCTGTAAGCCTGTGTCAGTACTTCTGGGAGATCAGCTCTCCTCTGGTAAAACCAGTGCCCAGAGTGCTGTAAATCAGTCGTCCCTCCTGAGTCCTGGAGTCAGAGCCCACCCTGGAGACAGGCTCTCCCTTTTGGGAAAGGTTCAGAGAGGGCTGTGGATCTGCTGTACCTCCTAGGTGTAGTCTGAGGTAGAAAGGATCCTGTCCTGGCTGCCCTGCCACTTGTGAGACCTGTTCCTGACAGCTGGTCCTGCCTTAGAAAGTCACTGGAGAGCTCTCTCTGTCTCTTTTTTACCAATTACCCTCCCCCTCTCTCCATTTGTTCATGGCCAGCCTCTCCCTCTCTCTCTGCCTCCCCCCTCTGCCTTTCTCTTTTTCTACTCTCTCAACTTCCTTCCCCATGCCTCTTTTTAATTTTTTTATTATATTCTGGTGTTATTTATTTGTTTTTGTCCTTCTATCCATCCAATGATGAAATATGTAGGAGTTAACATGTAAATAATTAACATCTAAGTAATATAATAAGGACATTCTTCACAATATTGAATGGAAAGTCAAGAGAGAAGATTTCCAAAATCAATTCCCAAAAGGTAGCTTTTGTTGCAGTAAGACATCAACTCTATGTAAGTGGCATGTTAAAAGATGTTCATAGAAAATATGCAAATACAGAAATCAGTCAGTATTAAGTTACCTGGTCCCACAGGAGGGAACTAGGAACTTCAAGAAAGTCAAAGACTACATATAACTATCTAATAAGAGTGTATCACTTTAGAATTGTATTTCAGGTAATGTAGAAGTTGAAATGTGACCACTGGATGTTCAGTCTTGTCTGACACAAATTCCAAAGGGCTGTGAGTTCCATTTTAATGCTAAATGAGTAAGAAGAAAGGGAGAGCTTGATGACACCTCCCAATGCAAGAACAACAGGCTAAACAAAGTAAAAGGTACCCTAATTTAGGATCTATGAAATCTGAGGAGGTCCTTGAACAGAAAGCAATTGGAACAATGATGAAGTCTTAAATATCGACAGGGTTGTGCTAAAGGAGAAACTTGAGAGGTAATGAAAAGAAACGTTTATCCAGAAGCAGTAGGGCACTTGTGAAGATAAAGAACCAGCCATGGAAATTCTAGCACCTGCCCCTTAGAACTGTGACCCTAGACAAATCAAATCTCTAACATTATTACCTCCTAGAGAAGGTAAGCTCAACAAATTGGAGCAAAAGTTTATAAGTAATATTGCCCTAATATAGTGTTAGCAGACATAGGCAGAGTATGGTTTGACTGTATTGCATCTTGCTCACTGGCTCCCTTTCAGTCCCCTCCCTCTATCCCTGCTCCCCTTCTCCTCTCAGTGGGTGGCAACCCCTGGGTATCTCTCACTGAGGCCCAAGATGGCATTCTAGCTAGAAGAACATATCCCACTTACAAGCCACAGCTTTTGGGACAGATCCCACTCTAGTTGTGTGGGATCCATATGAAGGTCAAGCTGCACATCTGCTACTCATGTGCAGGAAGGCCTAGGTCCAGCCAATGCTTGTTCTTTTGTTGGTAGTGCAGTCTCTGAGAGCCCCAAGAGTCCAGATACATTGACACTGTTGGTCTTCCTGTGGAGTTTCTATTCCCTTTGGGCCCTATAAGACCCCTTCTATTCTTCCACAAGAGTACCCAAGCCTCATCTACTGTTTGACTGTGGGTGTCTGTATTTGTCTGAGTTAGTTGTTGGATGGAGCCTCTCAGAATACAGCTACGGTAAACTCTCTGCAAGCATAACAAAGTATCATTAGTGGTATCAGGAATTGGTGCTTGCCCTTACTATATCCATTGTATGGCTGGTACCTCAGGGGGAAGGGATGACTCATCATTGGCCCCTGCAGAGGCATCCCCTTTCCCCATACCATACCACACCTCTACTAGACATATCTTGGTTCTTTCTTTCTTTCTTTCTTTCTTTCTTTCTTTCTTTCTTTCTTTCTTCCTTTTTCTCTTTCTCCCTTCCTTCATTCCTTTTTATAAAACACAACAGTATTGATAGAATATAAACTTATAAAATAATTCTGTAGCACATTAAAAATTGGTGGTATAGGAAGGAAAAAGTTACACAAGAAAGTAAAACCCACAAATCATATAAACATCTTTTTATTTATTTTTATTAATTATTTTATTTATTTACATTCTAAATGTTGTCCCCTTCCTGGTCCCCCCTCCATGAATTCTTCATTGCATCCTCCCTTACTTTTGCTTCTGAGAGGGTACTTGTTGGGGTCCCTTAGCTGCAAGACATCGGAGCTTGCCACTGCAGACTCAACTCATGCTTGTTGTGCCTGAAACAAAGGCTCACAGAAACTACGCCTGCTGGCTGGCATGTATACAGCCTGAGGACATCTGTTGTTGACCTCCTCCCCCACTGTGGACTGCACCTCCGGCCACTCCCCTGAGTCAAGACCTGCGGGATGTCCTGAGTCTCCACCTTCAGCCCAGCAGCCAGCTTCCCTTTGACTTCCCCCTTGACTTTGTTTGGACTCTTCCTGACTCCTCCCGAATTCTTTATGTTATTCAAATGTCATTGTAACCTAGAGATTCAGTTTGCTCTCTTGTATATAAATGCTGAACCCCCAAAGTAAAGACGAGCCTTGATTGGAAACCCTCAACTTGGCTTCATGTCCTTTTGTTCTCGAACTCTGTGTTTCAGGTCTCCTTTCTCCCTTCGGTCGAAGCAGAACCCAGTTCATGAAACTGCGGGACAGTTTCATAATGGTGCCCAACGTGGGGCTCGAACCCACGACCCTGAGATTAAGAGTCTCATGCTCTACCGAATATACACCCCCACTTCAAAAGCATTTTGTTTTTTGCTTGTTTTGAAAAGCATATTTCATTTTTTGCCTCTTTTAAAGCATGCCTTGCTTTCTTGCTTGTTTTAAAATATATATAATTTTTTGCAGTCTGATATTAAAAGTCAATCTGCTATGGATTGCCACCGATATCCACATATTTTCAATTTTTATGCCGTGATGGAATGGCGTGTCACTTTACTTATTAACACATATTATCTTCACCCCACTTTATTCTGGGGCAGAGGGTCCGTGTGTATATTTTCCCAGAAAGAGGACGGAGCACGCTGGCTCCCAGAAAGATTAATTCGCCAAGTGGACTCAGAGCCACAACCCTCTTAGTAAACGTGCTTAAATGCACTGCAAAAAAGGTTTTTTTTTGTTTGTTTGTTTTTGCTTTTTCCTTTTTCTGTTTCTTTTTTGATTTTGAGCTGACAGCCTTTTTTCTGTCATTCTAGAAATGCACCCTTACTCTTGTGAAATTAAAAGAACAATTCAAACTCATTTGCTCTTGCCCTGGAGCTAAAGCCTGAATACTTCAATATTTACATTCCAAAGGCTGGTACATCCCGAGGTTACCAGCCAAATGCTACCGATTTACATTTGAATTGAGCCCTGATCTCTAGGTTCCCTGAGTCTGAACTGGTAATTTACAATTGAAGTCAGGAGGCTACACCCATCACCAGCACAATGGTTGCAGGCACTGCTTCAAGTAGACTTCAGAAAGAATGGACTCCAGAGAGACTTGTGGTCCAGGACTTTGCAGGTATTTGAGGCATATCTTGGTGCTAGCTACATGGGCGAATGGTGCATTTCAGAAACCTATGGTCCACAATCCTAGCGGATATCCACCTAAGACAGAGGCACGTGCAGAGTGGCTGTGTTTTTGAAAAAACACGAAAAGAGCCCAGTTTATAGAATCAAACTAGCTGCACGTGACCTTGATGACGGGTAAAGATATCTGCCAGAGATAACAAATACCCAGGTTAATTCTGACTAAGCACCGTAAAAATCCACGTGCAAAGCTGTACCCATTGATATGGCCTTAACCCTGCTTTCATATAATAAACAAGGGCGAGATGTTGGGGTCCTTTAGCTGCAAGACATTGGAGCTTGCCACTGCAGACTCAACTCATGCCTGCTGTGCCTGAAACAAAGGCTCACAGAAACTACGCCTGCTGGCTGGCATGTATATAGCCTGAGGACATCTGTTGTTGACCTCCTCCCCCACTGTAGACTGCGCCTCCTGCCACTCCCCTGAGTCAAGACCTGCGGGATGTCCTGAGTCTTTACCTTCAGCCCAGCAGCCAGCTTCCCTTTGACTTCCCCCTTGACTTTGTTTGGACTCTTCCTGACTCCTCCCGAATTCTTTATGTTATTCAAATGTCATTGTAACCTAGAGATTCAGTTTGCTCTCTTGTATATAAATGCTGAACCCTCAAAGTGAAGACAAGCCTTGATTGGAAACCTTCAACTTGGCTTCGTGTCCTTTTGTTCTCAAACTTTGTGTTTCAGGTCTCCTTTCTCCCTTCGGTCAAAACAGAACCCAGTTCGTGAAACTGCGGGACAGTTTCAGGTACTCCCCCATCCACTCACTCTCACCTCACCTATTAGCATCCCCTTTTCCTGACGCAACAAGTTTCTTCAAGATTAAGCATGTCCTTTTCCACTGAGGCCAGACAAAGCAGTCCTCTGCTACATATGTATCAGGGGTCATGGACCAGTCCATGCATGCTTGTTGGTTGGTCATTTAGTCTCTGGGAGCTCTGAGGGGTCTGTTAGTTGATACTGTTGTTCTTCCTATGTTGTTGCAATCCCCTTCAGTTCCTTCAGTCCTTCCCCTAACTCTTCCATAGGGATCCATAGACTACTTCAGTCCAATCATTGACTATATCTGTAAGTCAGCTGCTGGTAGAGCCTGGTTGTGGTGGGAGAACTGGATTCTGATGGTGTCAAAATACATTGACATCTGTTGTTTATGTTTTTCTGATTGCCTCTCACCATCTGAATATCTCTGGTGTTAATAATTGGCCTGTGTGTCTCTGACTGGAGCTTGTTCCTCATTGGAGGGAGGTAGACCTCTGTGATGTGGGTTAGATCAGACCTCCTTGGAGGCAGTCAGTGCTGTTTCTGGTTAGGGGAAGGGGTTCTGTGTTTCTGATTAGAGCAGGCCTTCTATGTCCCTGGTTACATCAGACCTCCTGAGTGACAGGCAGGCTGTGGGGTGTGGGAGAAGGCAGGCAAGCCCAATCTGCCCTGGGCAGAGTTGTAGACCAGAAGGAAGATGTGGTTCCTATGTCCCTGGTTAGGGCAGGCCTCCTGTGTCCGTGGTTAGTACAGACCTTGCAGGAGACAGGCAAATTGTGGTGTGTGGGAAGGGAAAGGCACGCCCAATCTGCATCATATAAATATCTGTAGAAATCAGCAAGAATAGTGTACTTAAGGGTAAAGCCGAGAAGGCTTAGTGAAGGCACAGTGAAGGCACTTTAACAGAGCTAGGATGAAATCATGTACTATACTCAGGAAGTTTCTGTATAGTTGAAATACTTTATGATACAGAATATACATACACACATAAATATATATATATACATACTTATATGTATATATATATAGCTTGTCTTCAAACCAGGGCCTATGGTTTCATTGTTATTACATATATGTATATATGTATTATATATATATATACATATATATAATTGTAATACATATTGTAATTATATATGTCCATATTTGTATATATTAAAGATTTATATATTTTCATAAACATAACCTGTTCAGTTCACATAATATTAGTTGTATGCTTGTTCTCAGGGATGACCATTTGGCAGTGTGTTAATTATTGTGCTCTTACTTGGGGAAGACCATCTTCAGTTTTCCTTAGTTGCCTCTAAGGTTGAGGTCGTGTCCCTATCCAGTTTGGTATGTCTATTGGTGTTGCCTTTTCCAGCTTACTTTTGGGTGAATGAATTTTATGGGTGAAGCTTCTGTTACTAGGAGACTCAATCGTACAACAAACTCCCTGATATCCTGGCTCTTACAGTCTTTCTACCTTCTCTTCTGAAATGTTTACTAAACCCTAGGGGCATATTATCACATATTATTACAATCTCTCTTTATATATTATTTATACATTATTATATATACAATCAATATTTTGTACATATATATATATGTATAAAATTAAAATATTGAAGTGCACAGTCACTATTTGGATATCAGATAGCTGCCCATCTGGGACAACTCAACTCATTGACTTTTTCAGTCAGGTTTTAGGTAATATCCTTGGCAATGAAGCAATGCCTTCATGAATATAAAATGGTTTGTGGATAAACTGCAACTGTAGCTTTCCTGTTATTTCTCTGACCTCTCAGTGTCGAATGCAAAAATCCAATATCACAGACAACAAATTTTTCTAGGTTTAGTACACGACCTGGAATTATTTTCATTACACTTAAGTAGTTGTGCACTGATCTAGAAAATCATTAGCTTGTTCAGGTCAATAGCTTTCCATTATGTCTCACTTGGTGTTACCAGATTAACTGAAACTTTCAGGATACCTCATTTGCTACAAAGATGTTGACGTTTAGTGCATATCAATGACATTTAATATTATTTCGAAAATATTTTCATTTTAATGAAATATGCTTGGAGGAGTCATATAGTTCTACCACAGAATTATGTTTAAAACAATATTTGATTTAATTATCTGTTATTTCTTGCCAATCACATTTGATCTTTAAAAAAATGTAATTTATTTATATTCCTATCACATGACAGAAATACATCAAGGCAGAATTAGGGTGGTTGTATATGTTATGGGCACTTCTTTATCTTTTCAGAGGTAGTTTGTCATATAGATTTAGACAATGTCTCTCCTTAATTATATTTCTAAAGGCAATTCCTTGTTTCTTTGATTTAAGGACAGACTCTAGACTGTAGCTGTAACTCCCTTTCTGTTCCCTACCCTTCCAATTATTACATTTGATAATGGTGGCCAGTCACATGGCAGGGCACTATCATTCACTTATGCCATGTGATTGTGAGACAGAATGACAGCAAGTGCTGGGACAGAGAAACCAGGGACACCCAGTTTCACAGAACTTAGTAAAGATGAGGAACTGCAAGGATACTCCTGTCTTTTTGTTTTGAGAAGACACTCAGTCTAAGGAGCGAAAATGTATTTCACAGGGAGTCTGTGAACACTCTTGATCAAAGCTGCAAATGCCTTGGAGACTTCATGACCTTATGTCTGGATTTGTTCTAAAAGAGCCGAAGCATATTTGATCTCACAATAAAATGAACTTACATCCTTTTGAAAAAGAATTCCTTGCCATAATTATGTCTGTTTGTCTGTTTCTCTCCATCTCCATTTCTCTTTCTGTAGAGATTGACTGCTTAATTTGTAGACAAGGTCTTACTGTGTAGTGCAGGCTGACCTTGAATTCATAGTCCTATGTTTAAGCCTCCCAGGTGTTAAGATTGCAAGGCTTCACTACCATGTCTGACAGGAAAAATGTATTTATAAAGTGTTTCTTACTTTTTCTCTTTTTGTGAGGCACAACTGTAATGATTTGCTTGGCATAAATTTAGACTTCTCTGACATTTGAAATAGCTTTCCTACTAACCCTTCATCATCTGATGTTTTGCTTGTTGGATTTCTCCATCTTGTATGTAAATATCTGTATTCCACTTAACTAATAATTTCAGGCAAACATCCATAAGTTTGTATCTACCTTTTTTTTTTTTTTGTATTTTACCTTTCAGGGAAAGGTAAAAAAATACAGCAATATGGATAACAATGGAGAAAACTACCCATGTTTCCAGTCTACAATCAAATTTCCTCCTTAGCTGTCAGAGTTGCACTGATTCATGAACTCTGCCTTCATCCCTCCTTTTACTCATTCATTCTTTTTTTCTTACTAAATCCCCATTGAGCTGAGTCTTCACTTGTAAAATTCAGAAGGATTTCCAGAACATCTCTTACTTTTGATGATTCTGCTTAATAGTTTGTTGTATCTTCTCAAACACTGTAGACACATTGAATTGGAAGATCCATTGTTTTTTTACTGGAAAAGTTCTCATAATACAGAAAAATGAATCCTGTTCCCTCATTCTATTACAGGACAGAGAGCACAATTTCCCTAGAATGAAAACAATTGATTTTCTTTAGCTGGATCATTGCCTTCTGTCTGATGTATCCATTGTCTCCTCTAAGAGATTCATAATCTCTGTCTTTGTTTTCTGCACTCATTTGACCTCTAATTCAGTTTTGACCTCATGTGTTCTGTTGTGTTCTATATTTACTCCCCTGGTGGTGGTAGTATTGTATTCATGAATATCCCTTTATTGTATTGTGCTTCTTTCTCATCTGAGATGTCTTGTTAGATTTCACATTGTCTGTGCTCAGTTTGATGTACAAATGAGATTTTATTTTCCCTTGTCCTTTGAGTAGTGTTTAACTCCACATTATTCACTGTCTTTAAAATTCACTGATTGTTTTCTCATTCTGTTTGATTATAAGTTTACAAATGATAAATGTGCTGCACGTCTTTTATAATGACAAAATAGTTTGGTGGTATATGTCAAATTTTTTCTTTGATTTCCTACAAAATAAGTGTTGTTATGCTTCTTGAGCATATTTCCACATTTTCTATTTGGTATTAAAATATATGTGAATATATTTAGATAGTGGCAGGATATCATTAAGTAGCCCTGTGTGTCCTGTAAGTTACTGTATAAACTATTCTGGCCTTGAACTAAGCAATCTGCCTGCCTCTGTCTTCTGAGTGCTGGGATTAAAGATGTTATCACCATTTCTGACATAGCATGGCTCTTTTACTTGAGTTCCAGATATCAAATTCAGGTCTTCATGTTTACAGGGTATATCAATTATTTCTCTTTATTGTTGCAACAAAATACCTCCTAATGGAACTTAAGGAAGAAGAGTTTAATTTGGCTCAGTTTGAGAGTTCAGTCCAACATGTTTTCGAAGTAATGGTGGCAAGAGCTTCAGTCAGCTTGCCACATGATAGCCATATTCAGGATTTAGAGAGAGATGGATATTGGTGCTCAGCTTCATTTCTCACTTTTATTCAGCTCCATATTTCAACTCAGAACACAGCGGTACCCATAATTAAGGTGTGTTTTTCAACCACAGTTAACATAATCTAGAAAATCCTCACAAATATATTCAGAGGCATGTGCTGTGGTGATGCTAAATGACTTCAAATTAACAAGGCTAACCATCAATCAAAACGAGTACACCAACTGAGCTCTCCCCAAGCCTGTCACTTCTTTAAAATAATAAATATTCAATAATTCAACTAAATACAGAAATATGACAAAGGTTGTAATGAGGCAGGACCTAGAACAGACTGAAATTGGTTTCCACTTGGGTAGTGTTCAGGTAAGGCAAGGCAGGTTTCTGGTTTAAGGTGATGCTCTGTAGGGGTGGCAGAAATGAAGGTCTGGGGTTGGAACTGATTGTTTGATAATTTCATCTTACTCTTCTCATGAGCTTTGAATCAAGCACAGAAAATGATGATAAGATGATACAGAAAGCAACAACAGAAAGTCCCCAGGCTCCACTGCAAGCTTAGTCATCCTGGTTTTTTCTCTTCTTTTCTTTTCTCTTGTCTTCTTTTCTTCTTTTCTTTTCTCTTCTTTTTTGTCTTCCTTTTTCAGAGGAACCATTTACTATGTATTAATCCAGTGTTTTGTATTTATTATTATTTTTTTTGAAAAATTAAGTGAGTACATTGCTTTTCTTTTGGTGATAGTGTTTTACTTTGCAGCCCATGCAGACTTCAAACTCATGATTCTCCTGTTTCAGTCTTTGGGGGATATATATATGTTACATTATACCCAGCTTTTTTTTTTTAATTTCAAAGATGTGCTAGTAAGAGTTTGAATGACTACTGTGTAGATTACCACAGTCTGTCCATCCATCCATCCATCCATCCATCCATCCATCCATCCATCTACTCATCCACTCACTCATCCTCACAATATGATATAACTAGGTATATCATAATACATAGAATTCTTCATACTTATTAATTTAGTAAAGTTTACATTTCATTTGCCATATCTTCTGACAACAAACATCTAGAACATACCCTTTCCACTTACACAAAAATCCCATTGAGTATGTTATAATGTTGTAAGACATTAGATGACATCTGTTTAAATATTAGAGCCAACAGAACAAGTGCACTGTGTCCTGAATATAATCACATTCCAGTCGCAGTGAAAAGTCCTTGTTAGCAAGAATAAAGGATCAAAATCATTGCAATGCCATCATCTTTGCACAAAAGGAAGAAAACAATCAAATAATTAATAGTGCAGGTCATCTTATGTTAGAAATATAATTATGAATTCTGAAAACTATTTGAAAATACAATAAACATCAGGTTTCACTTATGGATATACAGTAACATAACTAGGATTAATATGTATGGTTGTAATAGAATAATACTAGCCATCTATAACACATGCATGATCAGTTTAGTAAGGACTTTAATGAAGTGGATCTTCAATACTCAGAAAAATCTATACAATATTTATCCTCAGTATTCCTGATCTCACAAATAGAAATTAGAACACCACATGGCTATCTTATCTACAAATTAAAATATATTTTGAGTTTGTCTTCATATATGTTAATTTTGCCATCTTATGGTAATTGTTATTTTTCCCAGTAATGTAATATACAACAAGCAGTTGTCTTAGTTACTGTTCTACTGCCATGAAGAGACACTGTCCAAGACCATTCTTATGAAAGAAAGTATTTAATTGGGATTTGCTTATAGTTTCAGAGGCTTAGCTCATAATCACCACTGCAGGGAACATGGCAGTAGATATCATGTATGACGCTGTAGTAGTAGCTGAGAGTTACATCCTGGTCTGCAGGCTGAGAGATAAAGAGACAGACAGACAGACAGATAGATAGATAGATAGACAGACAGACAGACAGACAGACAGATAGATAGATAGATAGATAGATAGATAGACAGATGAACAGAAACAGAGTGATACATTGAACAGAGATCTGGACCTTGCATGGGCTTTTGAAACCTCAAACCCAGTTACACAATTCCTCCAAAAAGGTCACACTTCTAACCCTACTTACACTTCTAATCCTTCTCAAATAGAGTCACTCTCTGATGACTAAGCATTCATATACATTGGCTTATGGGACCATTTTTATTCCAACCACCACATTGGACTCCTTGGCCCCCATATGCATGGCGCCATATCAAAATGCAAAAATGCATTCAGACAAACTTCAAAAGTCCCCATAGTCTATCACAGTCTCAACATTGTTTAAAAGTCAAAAGTTCAAAGTCGCTTTCAAGATTCATGATAGTCTCTTAACTACAACCCTCTATAAAATCAAAATAAAAGAATAGACATACTTACAACATATAATGGCACAGAATATAGATTACCATTCCAACAGGGAGGAAAAGGAGTATATTGAGGAAATATTGGATCAAAGACCTAAAAAGCCAGCAAGAAAAATTCCAATCATCTTTTTATGAGAATCTGAAAGAAAAAACTGTAGAACACATATTCTCAGTGGTACTGGTTTCTTCAAAAAATGACCATTGACTGAAAAACTACAATGGAACTACTGATAAGGTGAGCACATTACAATTTAAAAGGACACTGGGACAAAGCCTTTGGCCTCATTAGAATGTAAGTGACTAAGCAAAAATTAATTGCAGAAAATAATATGAATGAATGTGCTGCTAAACTTAAAAATAGCTTCATTGATTTGCTGTATATTATGAAAGAGCAAAAGAAGTTTACTTGGGGAAGGTGAAATGACCTTTCTGTGTTAAAGCTCAGTAGGAGTTTGTTGATCTCGAATATTAACATGCAGTTCCATTTATCGAACATCCTTTTCCTACTTAGATGTTTACAGTGAGTAGTTGGGTATGAGAAAGTCATGATACCCAAGATTTTAAAACGTTTATCTGAACGTGCTGATAACTTTGCTCTTATCTGGGTCTCTCCTTCGCTTCAAAATAAATTATTAGTGAACCACTAGGGCATCCAAGAGAGTTGGGATCAAAATATTATCCTTGCTTTGTAGATTGCTTTAGGCACAGGCCAGATAACTGTCTTATCAGAGGATGCTGGGGAGCCAAGGGCAGAATGGGAATTAGAATGTCAAACTCTGGATGCTTTATCTTGGTTCAAGACAAGGGATTCTCACTAACTCCTGGGCAGAATCTGGCCATGGGGAAGCAGAGGTGGAGGTAAGAGTCAGTCTAACCAGTGTGTGCTGGAGGCTGCCATTGTGAGTCTGTGTGTCTGCAGGGTGTCAGGAACTCAAGAGCTCATAAAGTAACCTTCCATAATAACAAAAAACATTCCATTTTTTTCAGTTTCATATGCTTTGAGCTGACAGCCTCATCTCCCCAGCTTACTGCCAAAGGCAGTGTACACTTCTTCCATGAAAATCTTCACTGAAGACAACCACCTATGAAAACACAACACATTTCTGTTTTCAGTTAAATCTATAACTACTGTTTACTCTAGAAATGTGCAGATGTACTGAAAAAATAAGTCTATGTTTTTCATTACATCCTGTGAAAAAGCAGTAGCTATACAAAAAATGCCATTTTTTGGGTCAGTTTTAACAAAACCAGAATAACAAAGTAAGATGATAAGTGACTGAAGGAAAACCTATAATTCTAAGATTTTTGAACTTTACATTAAAGCAGAAATAGTAGAGATTATATCTGAATATTGCAACAATTTTCAGGTGATAAAGTTTCATGTCATTTAGAGGAAATAATAAAATACTACAAACATTTCTTGTGAAATTTAACAAATAAATATTGTCATGTACACTAAAGTAGATCAGAACATAATCATCTTACCAATAAGGGACATGATATTCTGAATTCTTACTTTTCCTCTTAATTTGTAATTAAACCTTTAGTGGTTAGAACTTGATGTTTAATTTTTTTTCTGGTCCAAGACACGCTTGATAGATGTGTATTCTAGTTTATTTTCTGTTGTGAAAAAACGAGCTGGCAAAAGCAGCTGAAGAAAGAAAGGGATTCCTTGGCCCACAAGTCTACCTTATGTTCATCAGTTCATCACTGTTGGGAAGCGAAGCCAGTGGGAGCTCGAAACAGCCAAAGACATCTCGTCCAGAGTAAAGAGTAAGAAATAATGAGTTAACACCTGTACACTAGTGCTCAGCTTGAGTGGTCAAACCTACTTCATCTTGGGACCAGACTCCGTCTTAAAAGAAAAAGAGCCTGAGAATTTGACCTGCAGCAGAACCTGAGCTACACCCAAGCAAGTATCAGGAAAGACTCCATAGCTTGCCCTTGACCCATACCCCAGAGTTACTCCCTTGCTACATCTCCGCAACAGTTAATCAAAGATTAGTCTGATTGTTTCAGATCTACTTTCAGACCATTTGTGGTTCTTTACAGTCTTGCTTCAGAGCGTCCACCACTTACAATAGCCATTCAATTAGATGCTTGCTAGACTGAATACCCCCATTTATCCCCGGTTCTTATAAAACCTTGTATGATGAAAATTTGGAGCTTCTTCACCAAACCGTCCTGCTGCATGCATCTGGGTCGGCAGTGAGTAAGCCCACGCTCAAGCTAGACGTGTAAATAAAGACCCTAATATGATTGCATCTGAGTCGGCTCCTGGCTGGTCTTTTGGGGTTTGCAAACAAGGTGCAAGAAGGTCACACTATCCTTCTTATTTAGTTCAGAGCATTGTTCAGGAAACAGGGCTGTCCATATTCACAGTGATTCTTGCAAACCTCAATAAACCCAACTAAGAAAATTCCTCACATGCCTGACCACAGGCCAACCTAATCTAGATCATTCTACAAGGAGACTCCATTCCCAGGTGATTCTGCATTGTATCAAAGTAGCAATGGAAACTGACCATCACAACACCTACTTAAGTTATTCTGTATTTGTTTAGTATCTAGCTTCATAAATAAGAAACTTTGTGTATGGATTTCCTGGTAGATAACTTTTGCCACCAGAAGCTGTGTGGGTGAATATTGGCCTTTTCCTTTCTGATATTTTTTAAGTAAATACCTCCTGTCAGCCTGATTTTCTTTCATTTGTGAGGAAACTTTCCTGCCAAGTTAGCAACTAAACCCATATCTTAGCTCTGATTTTATAATTTTTTTTTTAGTTTAGGTTTTATTTTATTATTGTTCATTTTATTTTTTTATTAGATATTTTCTTTTTTTTTACATTTCGAATGATATTCCCTTTCCCAGTTTCCCCACAGGAAGAAAAAAACCCTATTGCCTCCCTCCTCCCCCTGCTCATCAACCCATTCTCTCCTGCTTGCTGACCCTGGCATTCCCCTACACTGGGGCATAGAACCTTCATAGGACCAAGGGCCTCTCCTCCCTGAGAGGCTCTGTCAGTGTCCAACTAATACAGAAGTAGAGGCTCACAGCCATCCATTGGACTGAGCACTGGGTTCCCAATGAAGGAGCTAGAGAAAGGACCCAAGGAGCTGAAGGGTTTACAGCCCCTTAGGAGGAACAACAATATGAACTAACTAGTACCCTCAGAGCTCCCAGGGACTAAACCACCAACTAAAGAGTACACATGGTAGGACTAATGGCTCCAGCTGCATATGTAGCAGAGGATGGCCTTGACAGTCATCAATAAATTTATACATCTTAACCAGACCAGTGCGAAGTCCTATTCTCATTAACACTGCTGGTTAACCAAACTGTGGACCTAAGGTTTTCTTTTGCTCTGGGCTGCATTGCTTTGACTCAGATTTATCTAACACCTATTACAGTGCTTTCCTGTTCAAGAATAGAAGTGTTGCTGCACGTTGTTTCTGTCAGGGACATCTTTTCCTTGCCTCCTCATTTTTACCACTCTCTACTGCTTTTACATCATAGACAGCTGCTCATGTTAGTTATCATGTGACGAATCTATCTTTGGCAGTGTTTGCCTTACTTTGATCTGATCATGAGCAATTTTATACTCATAAAGATATTAATTTCCTTGTCTTATTTAAATGTAGTTCCTTTTTTGTTTCAGTTCATACCCCTAGTGAAATTTTCTATCTTACCAGCATGTTATCTTTTTAAAAAATCTTCCATCTTTCTTCATGGTTCTATATCTTGAATCTTACTGAACTCAGAAGTCAATGTTTCTAACTTCTCATTTCTTGTACTTTTGAGAAAACAGACTCTCAAAGCCACATCTTTTATGTGCTAACAGATCTTCCTTGCATTTCTTAATTCATCCTCTGAGCACGAGTTCAGCCAGGTGGCTCATAATTAGAGTTCCTGTGATAAGAGTTGCTCCTAGTTTAGGTAAGAGAGTACCATCGTGGCCTCATCTCACAGAGCCTTTCCTTACTGCCAGCAAATGTTTAGAGCAAGGTGCTTCACGGACAGATGGTGCAGCAGGCCAATGAAGTTGCTGAGGATCAAGGCTTCTTCCAGCATTTGAATTTCTGATCCCATAGAAGTTTTATGCACATCTGGCATAGTGGCTGCACTGACCCCAGGTCACATCATGTGTATACTGTAGGTATTTTAAAGAAGGAAAGGAGATGGGGGAAAAGTAAGGAACATATATTATCAGAAAAGCAGTTGTTATGAAAGTTTCATGAAACATGTTGACATGGTACTTTTAGGTGTATTAATAAGGCTCAGGTTCTCAGAAAATTGGGTTACCTAATAGAGAGAGAATAAAGTCCTGGGGATCATGTGACATAGGGGCTTAAGTAATTTAGGGAATGAGGGTTTGTTATTAATATCTTGTTGATAGGAAAAAAATACATGTCTAATTATAGTTAGAAGTAACTTATTTCTGGACAATTTGATACAATCTATAGTTCTATTATTATCAGCTATAATGAATGGAAACCTGTGATGGCCTTTGGGTGTATGGTGGCAATGTAAGTGTTACAATAGCTTTTCATACTAGGGCTAGGCTACAGAGCCAACATTCACAGGTATAAAAACTTGCCACTTTGCCTTCTCAGAAGTACATATAAAACCCCAGTGGAGGATGTCTTCAGCTTGGCTATGGTTAGAATATTTGTGTTCCCTTGAAATTCGTATGCTGGTGCATTAACCTCCAAGTTGAAAGTATTAGGAGAGATGGTTAGAGTGTATGGGTGGGGAACTCATGAGTGAACTTAGTGCATTTTATAAGAGGCATGAGGGAATTCCTCAGCCCTTCACCATGAAAGAATGATGTAGCAGTAGGTCTGTCATCCATGAGACACTCCTTATTAGACTTGATCTTACACTATCCATGGTCCAGTATTGAGAAACACATTTCCTGCATTTATGAGCATCTAGATTATAATATTATTGTCCTTCAGAGTGTCTGAAGAAAACTGATATTTTCTACCTAAGAAATCAGCTCCCCCCCTTTTCTTTTCTTTAAGATAGAGGACAAACCTTGCCTAAGATGGTAACTCATTTCAATTTTTAAAACATTATTAGCACACAGCTTTTCTAGGCTTTACAAGTAGGTTGAGAGTTTTTGGCTGGTGGAGGCTCTCTCTTCACAGTTCTCCTGAGAACATATATGAGACTCAGCCAGAAATTACAGTATTAACTTAGGTACAATTGGAGGCAAGTTGTGAAAAACAATATGGCCTGGGACTCTACTTAGGTTATTGTGCTCTGAGGAACTTGAAGGAAAGTTGTACACGGAGTTCTGAAAGCAATGTCTGTTAATTGGTAAATACTGGAGAATATACAATGTTAGTCTATTGACACAACTCATTTTATTATCACATAAGACACATAAGAAAGAAATACCAAGAATTCTAAGCTATAGATCCTGAGAACATAGCACATCTCTTTTTGCTGCCTTCTAAGTTTGATTATGGCTTATCAGTGGATTGTGCTGTTAATGATACTGCACTATTTTCTGATATGTGGAATCAAGCTTTAACAGTACATAGTTATATGTGTATTCACACATATACCAAAGGTCTATACATGACTATACACATACATGGAAGGGGGCCAGAGGGAGTTGGAAAGAGAACAAGGTAGGATAATGGAAGGGAAACTATGAACTATGTATAATGAAACTATGAACTATGCATAATAAAACCCTTCATTATGTTGTCTGAAAACAAAAAGAAAAACTGGTATAAAAGGTTTATGGAAGCACACATGCTACATGTTAGTACCCTTTCTATTGCCCTCACATCTCCCTTTCTTATCCATGTGTGAATGCATAGTTGACCTTGCATGCCTTGCCTTATGGATAGATAGAGCATCTTTATGATGCCAGCCATATCTGTATTTGAGATAAGAACCTAGAACATTGCGTTATTTATTGACAAAATGATCATGTTCTAATATGTTTTATTGTAGCTGACACTCTTTATAAATCAAACTTGTCATTTTACAAAAAGTACTTGCCAACTTACTTTAAAAAAAAAGTCCCATCCATTTGTCTGCATAACTCATGATGTCCTCATTCTTAATAGCTGAGTATTACTCCATTGTGTAAATGAATCACATTTTTTGTATCCATTTTTCTGTTGTGGGACATCTGGGTTGTTTCCAGATTCTGGCTATCACAAATAAGGCTGCTATGAACATAGTGGAACATGTGCCCCTATGGCAGGGTGGGGTATCTTTTGGGAATATTTCCAATAGTGTGTGTCTGTATGACTTTATCATTGAGGTATTTTAATATCTATGTGAGAAATGGTTTTTAATCTCTGGTCAAATTCTTTGTTAATTAAGTGCATATTTGGCAAGGAACAGAAATAAACTTAGGTAAATGATCTCTTTCCATAACCCATGTTCTATGTCAAGTCCTCCCCAGGAAATGGGGCAGTGAATTGATGGGCTTATGCATGTTCAGACCCTAATGGTAGATATGTCTTCCTAAAGTAAGTGCTAAGTTTTTAATTGGTTTCAGAACAATTTAATCAGGCAGTGTTTATGTTCTCGCCATAAAGAATACACTATGATGGGCCTGCCATCTGTTCAAGATAAAAATGAAATCCACTTTGAAGAAGTGGGCAGTTGACAGAAATATTTTAATGAATGTTTAACGTTCCTGTGTCTGCAAATTGCTTTTCCTGTCAGTAACATAAACATATCGGCCTAAGGGTTCAATCTTAGTGCTTCATTTCTTATTATGCTTGTTGGGGGGCTTTATTTTGAATTTGAAGTTGTATTCCAAAGTAAGAAGGGAGAGGTTTTGTTTAGGGCAATGTTCACTGCAGTGGTGTTCTACTCCGAGTCTCTGCCTACTCTTACCTAGTTGTTGCTATCCAACAGGGAGTCTTTCAACCACAGAGCGACTTCAGCTATCAAACCTTTAGCAGGTATCAATTCTTGTTAATAACACTTTGTACACAATCGTTCAAGCACTAGATTCAAAATTTTACCTAGGGTGATGCATAGTTCTTCTTGGTTGACATTGTAACAATTCCATGTGTGAATGACCTTGCAATCTGTTTCCTGATGATTAGTTTACCCCCTTCAGAACCCTGATAGCATGCCACACATCGTCTTCGACCATAGTTACCTCTTCAAATTGAAGCACATAGTACCAGCAAACTCAGCAAGAGGCCTATATAGGGAACAATTTTCTAATTTAAGACTGTCGTTGCATATCGTTGAATGTCCCCTTGGATTTCTGACCCAGGCTATTTCAAGGGTGTTGCATAAAAGGGAAGAAGAAAGCTTTCCCTGCAATGTGATGTCATGAAGCATATAAACTTTACCTGTGATGTGAAAATTTAGTGCATTTTGTTCAATGTAGAAATGCTTATTTGACACAGTCTATATTTCAAAGTGTCATTTTGCTATAGAAGAGTGGCCTATTTGTCAGAAGGTATTTGCCAGTTTTCTCAGTGTCTGCAGGTGGTAAATGTGCTTCAGAATTCAGAGCAGCAAAACTGTGTGCTCACAGGGATTTATGTAAGTGCTTTGCAAAAAAAAATGACCTTATTTCTAAGTAGTTTTGTAAACTGAAGGTGCATAACGAAGATATTGGCTCAAATTCTTTCCATTAGGGAGAGCGGAGTCCAATTTTACTGTGATGATGGTCATAATTACTAATTGAGCATCAAAAATTTTCCATCATTTACTTTATATTCTGATTACTTTCCATTTAAATGATTACAACACATATGTAAAAGAACATAAAAAGAACCAGGAGGAGCAATTGTGTTAAGGTAAGTGTCAGAATACAGTGACTTGAACGTATTATGTCACTGAACTTGTGGACTGGAGAGTGAGTCACAAAAGCTACACACAATCGTACTTTTGGCTGTATGCAGTATGATATAATAGGGATGCAACACTGCTAATGTAGGCTTATGTTTTCATATTGACAGATCTGCAGAGTTGATGTAACACTCAGAAGTACCAGAGCTTTTTCCTCTTTCTTTTGTTCCAGGGAAGCAATTCTGTTCTAGACAGCCTCAGAAGACTGACTCTTATACCTCAGTGCTAAGAATTAAATACATTGCCTGATACCAAGTCACTCCTGACAAGGGTCCAGGGAAAGAGAGAATGGAATTGTGATAGCTGAGACAAAGCTTGATTAATTCCCTGGAGCTGGGAATCTTCCCTGACCATGTTGGAGTCCTGTTAACAAGGAAAATAAGGGTGGGCAGAGGTGCCTGCTGGGCACAACAGTGTTTGTTACAAAAACCAAGGAAGGATGTGGATGGAAATAGCTGAAAGTCATGTCTGATTAGTTTATATGCTCTGAAAAAGTCTATAGGCACATTTAGTAACCATAAGGAGATTTCTGGTTGAATAGAAGCAGTTTAAAATAATTATTCTCTGTTATATTGGAGATAAGCAGATTGTACCTGTCCTTCATTTTATTTTTATTGAAAATGGATTTTTTCATACAATATATTCTGATTATGGTTTCCCCTCCTCCAACTCATCTCAGATTTTACCTTTTTCCTCTCTCATTTATATCCATCCACACCCTTTCTTTCTCTCTCTTCCTTAGAATACAAATGGGCATCTGAAACAATAAAAAAGCCCAACAAACCTGAGGAGAAAAAAACAAATAAAGAGAAGCAAAAAAGCAAAGAAAAGCTTAAGGGGTCCAGACAAATACAGAGACACAAGTTGACACACACACAAATCCCATATAAACACAAAACCAGACACTATAATATGTATGCAGAGGATCTGTAAGGTTGGGAATAAAAACCTTGACAAAGCATTATGAGACAAAGAATTTCCCAAAATGCAACTGAGTTCATTTTGTTTTGGACATCTACTATTGGGCATGGGTCCTGGCCTTAAGAATGGTTGTGAAGCTCTTTGGAGAAAGCAAATTTTTCATTTGCAAGTAGTTTTTAACTGGCGATAGCTTCTGGTTAAGGACAGTGGTTTGTGCCCACTTTCTGTCTCACTACAGAGACCAGTGCAAGCTCTGTTCATGATGCCACAGTCTCTGAGAGTTCAAATGTGCACTGGTCCTACGGTGTTTAGAGGCTTCATAAACCTCCATCCCCTCTGGCTTTTGTAATTTTCCTGCCTCTTCTTCTGCAGTGCATTCTGAATGCTGAGAAATGGGATTTAATGACGCTATACCATTTAGGATGGGGTCTCTCGCTCCCTGCACTTTGTACAGATGTGGGGCTGTGTATTCCCATCTCCTGCAGATGGAAACTCCTCTGATGATGGCTGAGCAAGACACCTACCTATCTCTATTTATACCATCAGGTGAAATATGACTTCTTAGATAAGACTATTATACATTAGGTTATAATTTAGTTATAAAATGTCCCAAATCTCATGTGTTAAATACTGCGTTTGGTAACTGTAGATGGGATGGATCCCCAGGTTGGGCAGTCTTTGGATGGCCCTTCCTTCATTCTCTGCTCCATACTTTGTCTCTGTATCTCCTCCGGTATTTTGTTCCGCCTTCTAAGAAGGACTTATAAGAAGTATCCACACTTTGTTCTTCCTTCTTCTTGAGTTTCATGTGGTCTATGAATTGTATCTTGGGTATTCTGAGCTTCTGGGCTAATGCCCACTTATCAGTGAGTGCATACCATGTGTGTTCTTTTGTGGTTGGGTTACCTCACTCAGGATATTCTCTTGTTCCATCCATTTGCCTAAGAATTTCATGAATTCATTGTTTTTAAAATTATGAGCCAAAATAAATGTTCTCTTCCTTGAATCATTTTAAAATCATTTCGCCACGGCAGCAAGAGCTACGTAATTCATGGATGTGCAATCTGCCTAGTCATAGTGTAGCATGAATGGAGTCAAATATCAACAGGGTTCTGTAGCAATTATTTAATTATACAAGGAAACATTGTTTTGTTTTTGATGTACTGAGTGTCTTGGTATGGAGAATTTAAGAGGATTGTTTATGAGGTCTAGCTTCTGGTACATTCCCAGTGCTACTTTTTGAGACTGGTGAGATGGTTCCTTTAGTGAAATATCTTATATGCAAGCATGAGAACCTAAGTCCATGTTCAGTGAGAGACCATCCACCAAAAAGTAGTCATCTCTGCTTCAGTCCCCTCCCCCCACACTTAGGCAAAAAAAGTCAAATTTTGTGGCCCACATAGAAAAGAGATATATACGTAGGAGGCTGACTAGTTGTGAGGAAGGGAGGGACATAAATGAAAGGAATCCATGCACATACACCACGCACAAGAGAAATACTTAGGGATGCACACATGTACACATAAACTCATACAGATATAAACACACAAGCACATACATACATGTACACACCTATGCATGCATACATATAAAGATAGTACATTTTATCAGAGAAGCTTTGTCATAATAAGTGACATTACAGCTTTATTTTAAGTGGACAAGGAATAGATATTTATTTGGCTCACAGCTCTGCAATCTGGGAAGTCCAAGAGAACAATGCTGGTACCTAATTGCCATCTGGTAAGGGATTCTTGAAGCATCATATCACAGCGAACAATAGCATAGAGCTAGCTATTATAAAGCCATTAGTGCCACCGTGGACCATACCCACCTGCCTACTTTTCTTTTCTTTTATACTTAGTTAAAATATAAGTACATAATTTCTCCTTCGCTTTCTTCTCTTCTACCACTCCCATGTTCCTCTGCCCCCAAATTCATTGCCATGGTGGTTTGATAGGTATGACCCCCATAGACTCAAGGGCCAAGTTGGAAAGTTTGTCCTGTAGGGAGTGGTATCACTTGGAGGTTTTGCTGGAGTAGGTGTGGTCTTGTTGGAGGAAGTGTGCCATTGTGGAAGCAGGCTTTGAAGTCTCTTATGCTCAAGCTCTGTCCAGTGTGTTACACAGTCTCTTTCTACTGCCTGTAGATCAATATGTGGAACTCTCAGCTTTCTCCAGGACCATGTACAGTTGGGTGCTCTCGTGCTTCCCACAATGATGATAATGGACTAAACTTCTGAACTGTAAGCCAGCCTCAATGTTTTCTTTTATGAGTTACCTTGGTCATGGTGTCTCTTCACAAAACCCTATGACTTTGTCGTTTCTTTATTTCTTTTTTTTTATTGAATATTTTCTTTATTTACACTTCCCTTCAGAACCCCCCTGTATTATCTCCATTCCCCCTGCTTCTATAAGAGTGTTCCCCTACCCACCCATCCACTCCCATCTCCCTGCTTTCTCATTCCCCTACACTGGGGTCTGGTTGGTTGATACTGTTGTTCTTCCTATGGGGTTGTAATCCCCTTTGGTCCTTTCTCTAACTCCTCCATTGGGCTTTTTTTTTTT
>NW_022196905.1:180810953-180812449 GCF_008632895.1 Mastomys coucha | reverse complement strand
TGTTGTTACATATACATATAAACATAAAAACACCACCTGCTGTGCATCTTTAGTGTTTCCTACTGTATATGATTATAGGACTGACAACTTGGTATTGGATAACCAATGAGAGGGCTTATCCCTGAGAAAGACTAATTTTATCTCTCTCAGTACTTTAATTGTATCATCTTTGGGTAGATTACTATGAGATTGCCTTCATCTACAGTGGGGTATGGGAAGAGTAATTTAAGTTTGCTTGACTTCGAATCCTAGCTCAATTATAATAATGTACTCATTTTGAAGTTTAAGAAGCTGTAACTCAACTATCTCATCCAACAAGTGGGAATGTTTACTTACTTCAAGATACTATCTTGAAATTAAGTGTGTTATTAGTTTTATGGTTTTCAGGTTGTATGGTACTATGGATATATGTTTTCAATTAAATATATTAGTCAAGTCATACTTTTTATTTTTGGGAAAGTTCAATTTTTAAAGAAAATATTCCTATGGTGTGTTATCTATTCTTTCATTTATATATATATATATATATATATACATATATATATACACATATACATATATATATACACATATACATATATATACATATATATATATATATATAGTAAATGGATAAAATTATTTAGTAAAACTATAACAACCTGTTACATTATGTTATTTTAGGATAAAACTTATTTAAAGTAGCATTATTTTCTTAACAGTCATGCAGAAATCACACTGTACCACTCTGGGATGATAAGAGAAATGTAATATGTCCCATCATGTTCATGAAGAAGAACAAATTGACAAATTCTCAGTAGATATCAACAGATATAACCAAGCAAAATTCCCCTCGAGCAAAATTAGTGACTGCAGAAATACTATTTAAAGTTATTGACTTATATCGGTTATTACCTAAATTTTTCAATTCTTTTAGATGTCCACCAGTACTTTACTGTAATGGACAAGCTTTTAAGGATTAAAGATTAAAGAGACCCTTTCTATTCAGGGTCAAATGTCTTAGAAAAGTAAACATAAACTAAAATAACTAAGGGCAATAAAAATCAAAGTTGTAAGTAGAACTCCTTGGATAGCTCAAGGATAAGTGTTTGTAGGCTGAGAGGTTTTTTTTTAATGGAGCTGAGTTAGTCTCTGAAGGTCATATTTAGTGAGTGAAATTCAGTCATAGGTAAGATGCAGACGATATTCAATGATAAAAATTGCACCCTATTATCCCAGGGAGCTTGTTCTTGTAGAGTTGACATGCACCTTGCTATCAAAGGCATTTTCCCAATTAAAGTCAATTTATCAAGTTTATCCTCATGGCTAAAGTTAGTACCTTTGAGTAAGTATACTGGGGCTTTCAAAACCATGTAGAAACTTTCTCATTTGCTTACAGATGAAAGGATACCTAAGAAGGCAGTCTGAAAATAAACAGGAAACTAGAAGCAGTGAAGTTCTTTTTTTTTTTTTAAGATTTACAATTTTAATTTATTTATTTATATTAGATATTTTCT
>NW_022196905.1:180802290-180810561 GCF_008632895.1 Mastomys coucha | reverse complement strand
GTACTCAGTTCAATGGATGACTGTGAGCCTCTACTTCTGTATTAGTCAGGTACTGTCAGAGCCTCTCAAGGAGACAGCTATATCAGGCTGAATTGTCCTTCCTTCAGTCTCTGTTCCATAGTTAGTCTAGCGGTGAAGTTTTTGATAGAAGTTGAGGGGAAGCAAATTTGTATAAACTGGTGGGACCCTAAGCTTCAGGGAACTGTAACAATGGGTGAGGACAGAGAGGATAATTTGGGAAAATACTGAGTGCTGATAGTCCCTAGCACCATCATAGTAGCTATCTGTACCATCACCTTTCTGTGCCAGGGTTTTTTTGTTTGTTTGTTTGTTTTGTTTTGTTTTGTTTTGACTTTTTTTACTAGATGTTTTCTTTATTTACATATCAAATGTTATCCACTTTCCTGGTTTCTCCTCCAAAAACCCCCTATTGTACCTGCCTCTCTCACAAACCTACCCAATCCTGCTTCCTCATCCAGGTATTCCCCTACACTGGGGCATTGAGCATTCACAGGACCCAGGGCCTCTCCTCCCATTGATGTCCGACAAGGTCATCCATGGCTACATATGTAGCTGGGGGCATGGGTTGCTCCATGTGCACTCTTTGCTTGGTGGTTTAGACCCTGGGAGCTCTGGAAGGGAGGGTCTGGTTGGTTCATATTGTTGTTCTTCCAATGGGGCTTCAAACCCCTTCAACTCCTTCAGTCCTTTCTCTAACTCCTCCATTAGGGGCCCCACACTCAGTCCCATGGTTGGCTGCAAGCATCCACCTCTGTGTTTGTAAGGCTCTGGCAGAACCTCTCAGGAGACAGCTATATCAGGCTCCTGTCAGCAAGCACTTGCTGGCATCCACAATAGTGTCTGGGTTTGGTGAATGTATATGGGATGAATCCCCAGGTGGGGCAGTCTCTGAATGGCCTTTCCTTCAATCTCTGCTCCACACTTTGTCTCCATCTTTCCTCCTTTGAGCATTTTGTTCCCCCTTCTGAGAAACACTGAAGCATCCACACTTTGATCTTTCTTCTTATTGGGCTGTGCTGGTTTTGATTGAGTCCATAGCTTATAATCATTTTGAAATACTTTAATTCTATCAATCTGTAGCATTTCCAATGTAATATCTTAAAATGTTGACTTTTATTTCATCTATAAAATAGGATACTTGGGGACTCAAATGGATATATAGGCCATCTTTGCACTTTTGATTGCAGAGACTGAACAATGTATATTTCATATACTTTATATACAATCATGATCTAATAGAAGAATAAAGGGAAAGTCTCTGACTTGGGCAGTGTCATATTTTTGTGAATGTGATATGTTCTAATATGTGAGCAAATGAATGAGATAAAACAGAAAGATCTGAACAAATGAAGCTCCCAAGTATTAAAGAGAGGTATAGAATGCCAAAGGGTGTCTGGGAAATACCTTAACACTCAGAACAACTTAGAACACAAATCCTGTAGTATTGAGGTTTGGTGTACTCTTACAGCATGGATGTGTGCCTAAGAGGTTCTGGGACTAGAAAAATGAAGGTGAGCTTAGAGACACTGTGGGACCCACTACTTTGTACAGTCTTAGGGGATGTTGGGAAGACCTCACAGATGAAGAGTTGCCACGTGGTTTTCAATGTCAAAAGGTATCTTAGGCACTGTTCTATTGTTATGAAGAAACACCATGACTGAGGCATCCCTTATGAAAGAAAGTGTTTAATTAGGGGCTTGTTTACAGTTTCAGAGGCTTAGTGCATAATCAAAATACAGCACACATAGCACTGCAGGAGAAGCTCAGAGCTACATCTTGATTAATGGCCAGCAGGCATAGAGAGAGACACTAAGCCCTGCATGGTCTTTTAAGGCCTCAAAGCCCACTCTAGTGATAACACATTTTAACTAAGAGATCCACACTTTTAAATCCTTCTGACTAAGCAATCAAATATCAGTGCCAATGGGACCATTCTTATTTAAACCAGCACAGAAGAGAATCATTTAATCTCATATTCAACAACAACAACAACAACAACAACAACAACAAAAACCCTTACTTACACCACACCTTCTATTCAAATTGTGCCGAGACTGGAATAGAAGAGAGAACTTAAAGAGCAACATTAAGTTAGAGATGATGGTTGCTAATGTGGTGAAATATGGTGAGAACTGTATTTGCTATGTTTTAAAGCTGGAAATGATAGAATATCTGAATGGCAGGAAAAGAGGACAGTAAAGATAAGTCTGGAAATTTGGTCAGGACAGTTGGAAGAATAGACTTGTCACTAATGGAGATTGAGGAGTCATGAAAAGGTAGAATATGTTTTGGATTGTACTTTGAAAAGAAATGCAAAGTTTGAAAGGTAGGTTGCATCCAGGCAACAATTGTGAGCGTTTGGGCAAGTGTTTGTGTCTGGAATTCAGAAGAGCAGCTTCTCTAATCTGCCTACAAATTGAGTTTACTCTTTAGGATTCTAAGACTTCATGTAAGTCCAAGGAATATGAGAGTAAACAGAAACTGGACTGAAGAGGTCACACTTCAAAATGATAAAAACAAAGAAAAGTAGGTGGGAGAGCTACCATGTGTGTGCTGTTAGCCTGACAGGAAGGATTTCAAGCCCCTGCAATAGCTCAGAGACAAGGACATGGTCAGTCTCTGTCAAAGACTGGAATGAAAATTGTTACCTAGAAAGTTTCTCAGTCTCTAAAATCATTTTGGTAGATACGCCTTTTTGCATGGCTTAATGAAATTTTCATTCAAAAACCATGGGATATTCCATGGAAGTAGGACCTGAGAAAATATGCCTTTGAAAATATTACACACAGGTGTCCTATAGAAATAAAAAGAATCACAAGGCCATATTTACTTATTCATACATTGTTGTATAAAAGTTAGAAAGAGAATTACAAACTCTACTTATCAGGGAAGAGATGCTTAATAGCACCAGATAAATGAAACGTTTGGAACAGGTGTGAGGCAGAAAATCCATTTCATTTAGAAGAGTTTCATCAAACTTTGGTTCACATCTAACAGTAGTGAGAAAGAAGCAGGAACAGGTGAAAGAGCCACTTTGTTGGATAACAATAATAGCTGTTTCTTACAATGAACCCACGGAGAAAATTCCCTCCTGGGTTTTCATAAAGAGCTGTACCGATTGTGGTGAAAATATAATCAATAATATCCTTTTGATATCCAGCAGGAGTTTCTGTCACTTATTTCTTGTTATTTCTCTCTTCTTGAATCATAATATCATAGAGAAAGTACTTCTTTGAAGAACCAAATCAGATTCTTTATTACCATCTGTGTAGATCCGGGATAGCACAGAGTGTCTGAATTTTTTTTTTTTAATTTTCTCTTTTGTCTGCTATATTTCTATTTTACTTATCGATGCATCTAAATATTGGGTTTGTCTATATATGTACTCATGGTTATGGAGACAATGTGAATATTTAATAAAGATAACTCTTTGGATTTTTGTTTATTGTTACCAGAAAAGACAATGAAAATGGGAGACAATGAAGAATAGGGTGTTTTCAGCAATGGGGATGGTGGCCTTATGTGTGTGCAATACAGTGGAAATCATACAAAGTCTCTGGAGCACAATGAGATGAGTTACATTACTCAAACCACACTTCCCATCATATGCTGGATCTTTACTAAGAGTAGAACAGTTCTGGTGCCACACTGAGGAAGAAAATTGAATATATCTATTTAGTCACTGAATTAAATTTTGATGTTCAGTGATGTTTTGAAAAAACTGAAGTCATCATAACACCACACAACAGAATATGAAATTTGCATTGCTTCATGTCTTTGAATTACTCTTGGGTTACTGAAAGCAAGAATACCAGAATGACTTAGCCAAGCTTGACTTAAAGGCAAGTAGTATTGCTGACAGTTAAAAAAAACTAACTTGCCAAATGAACTATAGTGTTTTTACTCTCTTAACTAGAGAGTTAGTGGTTTCAACTAAAATAACTTCCAAAAAGTAGAACTATAACAAGATAAGTCATCAATCACATTAAATCAGTGCAATAGGGTGATGTTTATTGTGTCTCGATAAAATATAAAATATTAATAGTTGATCACAGAAAATTAAGGGCTTGCCTTTTATATTTTGAGTGCTAGTGGAATGTTGATAGATAGAATTAGTGAAAAACACACATTTAACTAGTAATAACATTGTAAATCAGTGAACAAACTATTGACATGGTGTAATTCATGGCTCAAGTGTACACTGAATATGTGTATTTAGGTGCATAGGTATATGCATGTGTATATGAATATGTGTACATGTGTATGCATGTGTGAAGACATGTATTATTTCCATGATGCATTTTGCAGAGAGCAGAAACCGCCATCTGTGGAGCGTGGTCTAAGCCTCCTGTTGGAGAAGGAATGGGATATGTGTAGATAAGAGAGCACATTTTGTTGGAATGAGCGAACAGTGTCATTTTGCCTTTGCTTCATGCCTTTCCTTTTAAGCTTATTGCTTCCATAATTTGACTTGTGCTCTTTACTGTGGTAGCCTGCTCTAGGTTTCCTCCATGGGACACTTCATCTCACACCTACCTAGCCCCAGTACTTTAGCACATAGATCAGTGACTTGGGCTGATCAGGTATGACGGTTCTAAAAAAAAAAAAGTCACCAGTGACTTTTAAAATGAGTGACGTGTGTGGGAAATATTCCCCTCCATAGACATTGAGAACATAGGGTTTCCAGTTGCCTCCACTGAGCTGACAGCTGGGATCACTTTTCAATATTTATTTTTGTGGTTCAGTTCAGGGATATTTCAGCTCTCTTCCTACACTGTACTTACTTTATTTCCATTTGCAGGCAGGTCTTGTTATGTAGTCCTGAGTGGCTTGGAAATTGCTATGTTGTTTAAGTTTGCCTTGAACTCTTGATCTTTCTGTTCAGCCTCCTGAGTGCAGGAATTACAAACAAGAATCATCATGACTTGCTGCCATTATTTTTCATGTATATATCCAAATATATCTAATATCTAATATCTATATATCTATTTTCAGGGTTTTGATTAATTCTTTTTATTTTTGAGATTCAACCTTTCAATGAGGTATTTAGTTTGGCTTCACTGTATGTCTTGATTTTCCAACTCTGGGACAGTTAAACACCTGACAAGAATGAATTGTGTGTTTCAATAATAATTGACAGTAATTGATTAAAAATACATCCATTAAATGTGTAAAATAATTAAAAATTTAAAGGTAACTTCAGAGGATGGCTTGCAGGTAAAATGAAATCAGTTATTTCAAGAAGAAATTCTAAAATTTCACTGTAGGTTTATGCAAAGACAGTTTGAATCCTTGGTCAGTATAAAGGACCAGCATCCATGCAGCTGGAGTGACAGGGATACTGAGCCATGTTACAATATGCTCAAAAACTATGGGAGGCCCTTAAACAATTAAGAAAAGGCAGGCTAGCTTCAGAAGAAAGGGTATTATTTATTCAGCATTAGATTTTTTAAAGATTTATTTATTTTATTTATATAAGTACCTTGTAGCTGTCTTCAGACACATCAGAAAAGAGTATCAGATCCCATTACAGACTGTTATGAGCCACCCTGTGGTTGCTGGGAATTGAATTCAGGACCTCTGGAAGAGTAGTCAGTACTTTTAACGACTGATCCATCTCTCCAGCCTTAGAGTCAGTTTTACATTTAGCAAAGAAGAGAGACAGGTAAGTTTTGTTCATATCATTATTGAAAGATGTGAAGAAAACATCATTATTAAAGTGTCTTTGAAAATGTTTATATTAGATATATTCATTTCATTTCCTCTCAGATTTTTCCTGTGATATTTATTTCACGCAATAATTCTTAATATCTGACAAATTAGTCTGAAACTTGATTTAATGATCATTGACATACGGGAAGTTATAAAACAATTTTGATGTGTCTTCTCACTTAAAAACTTGGTTCCTTGAGACGTGCTTCTCTAAGATTATGTGAAGAAGTACTTGTAAATCAGAAGCAATGAGAAACAAAACAGCAGTGCTCAAAATACAGATGGATGTTTTTATACCTCTGTCATCTCCATGGACATGCATGTAGTGTTTTCTCTTACAGGGGATCCTTTGTTAATAATGTTCATGATCTGACTTGCAGCTGGAGCTGTGTATAATCCTCTGATGTGGTTATCAGTCCACTACTCCCAGGGTTGTGATTGGAAGTGCTATCTTAATGTAAGTTCTGGAAGTGACTGGTCTGTATACCGTAATGCTTGCAAAGGTCCATCAGTACGCAAACAACTGGGCAATGGCAATTCTGTTTTAATGTAGCATCAACTTTTAAAGAATCTTTCATTCCACTTAGCCATTCTTGAGGAATTGCATTGTAGTCTAGGCCTATTAGTTACTGATACCTAATTTTATCACTGAAAAGATTGCATAACAACAGAGGTAAAACTTTTATAATATAAATGTACATTTTAAAATAGTTTATCATTTATTGAATATTTGCAATTTTATTTAATGGCATTATTAAATGATGGATGGAGTCATTCAACTATTCTATGGGAGAAATCAACTCTCTTTCTTCCTTTCTTTAAAAAAATTTTTTTTTTTGGTCAGCAATTTACTGAATCCAGTTTAACTAGCAGATACATTGTAAATGAGACACATTATGAATGCGAGCCTTAAATTGGTTATATTTGTAAGTGCTCTCCCTAGATTAAAAGAAAAAAGAACATTGGTTCAGTAGCAAGGGTATTGGCTTCCCTTTATTTTATAGATTCTCACATAGTTAAAGTAATTAAAAATGTGACTTTTTATTGTTACTCAACTTCCCAGTTTAACATCTTGCAAAACTCTAGTAGGTATGATACCACACCAGGATGCAGACAGGAATAGAAGAGTTTTGTTAGCACATAGAAATACTGTGATATCTTCCTAAAAAAAATCTACACTCATTTCTTGTCTATAACTTGTACATAGCAAATGCCCTCCTTTTTATAACTGTGCTTTCAATAATAGAAGTAAAATCACAATGACTATAACAGAAATAGAATAATTCTGGATATAGCCTTTTTGTAGTAGGCACAATTTATTTGAAATTTGCACAGATTGTTGCATGTATAAAAAGTTCATTATTTTTAATGCTAAGTAATACATTATAAAATATAAATATACCATAGATTCTTTAACCCTTCAGTTTTTTGAAATATATATATATATACATATATATATGTATATATATAATTTACATTTTGAGCTATCAAAATAATAAATCTGTCATGACATGAAATTACCTTTTCATTCTTAGGGTGGAACTGAACTAAGTTCCTCCTAGAGTACTTAGGTCGTATGTATTTTACTAAAGCATCTGTGTTTAGTAAGGTCCGTGGCTTAGGATGCAATAATTGGAGACAATGTGGAAAATAATTTGAAGCTGTTTCTTTATGATAACATGTAATTTTGAACATTTTTAAATTGCTTAAGCATCCTTTTTCTTAGAGTAGATTTAGATTTTCAGTCAAACTGTGCAGAATATATTGCAATTACTCTCATCCTATTCACCCCATAAATTAACAGCTTCTTCTGTTAGTAAAGTCTCCATCAAGGGTAAAGTATTTACTTATAATCAAGGACCCATACTGAAGCATTATCGTCATCTGAAGTCCATAATGTACATTAGGGTTCTCCTTTGGTTTTATATATTTCATGGATTAACAAATATCTACCTTTTGGAAGTCATACACACAGTGGCTTCATTTGCCTGATTTTCAACATATTCTGACCTTCTTCTGTCTCTTTCCAAAAACCCTTGGGAAACCCTGACTTTTCTGTTTTTTATTTTATGGATATTTTATTTATTTACAATTCAAATGTTATCCCCCCTCCCAGATTCCCCTCCACAACCCCCTATCCCCCCTCCCCACCCCCCCCTGCTTCTATGAGGGTGCTCCCTCCACTCCGACCTCACCACCCTGGCATTCCCCTACACTGGGGCATCAAGCCTTCACAGGACCAAGGGCCCCCCCTCCCCTTGATGCTAGATAAGGCCATCCTCTGCTACATATGTGGCTGGAACCATGGGTCCCTCCTTGTGTTGGTAGTTTAGTCCCTGGGAGCTCTGAGGGGTCTGGTTGGTTGATATTGTTGTTCTGACCTTTCTACAGTTGACATAGTATCGTCTTTTCTGGAATGCCATCTTGTGGAAATCATATAGCCACTTTTTCAAATACTTCATTTTTCTTCACTTAGTAATTAATGTGGATTAGGCTTCTTTTATGTCCTTGCATGTCTTAACGAAGCTTGTATCTTTT
>NW_022196905.1:180795308-180802280 GCF_008632895.1 Mastomys coucha | reverse complement strand
CTGTTAAATCATATTACCTATTTTGGATGTAAAATATTTTATTTATTTACTTTTTTGTTTTATACTTTTATAGTATAAGCATCATTGAAAACAAACAACAAACACCTGTCTATTTTTTTTATTCTATCATTGGGACCTAGTAAAGGTCCTAAAATTTATTCCCTTGATTGAAATGTAAATTAAAGCTGCTGCTGCTAGGTTAGCTAGAATGAGGAGAAATCAAAGCAGCTTTTTCTATAGGTGTTCATTGATTTGGGAGCTGCTGAAGAGCAAGAAGCAGCAATACAATTTAGCCAACATCTGGGCTGCAATGAGCACTCTATTGTCTTGTGGCTGACAGAAACATTTGAAGGCCTCAAAGAATATTTCACTTTTATCACATTTTAGAATTATTGGATAAAATTTAAATTCTGAGTGCATATGGACATCCCCAAAATGTTAATAAGGTTACATTTATTCATCAATTTATGTAAATAGTGTCACATAACTAGGAACTCAACAACCATTTACTGAACCATTGTAGTGTCTTAGAGGCAGTAGTGAAGCAGTATATTTTTGGAGCAGTTCTTATTGGGAGTCTAAAGATGGTTAGTCATAATTCTGGTAAGATATCAAGGGATTGAAGCAGCCTGTCTTAATACTTAATTTGGCTTAAAAGCATTCAAACTTCCCTTCTTGTTCTATTTTAGGTCGACACCACACCAAATCAGAAATGAAAGCAGAAATTGTGATACATATGATTTTTTTTTTTGCTTGATCAAGTTCTTTTTTAGGAAATACGTATGGTCAAGGATGTAGAATATGGAAGACGGAAGAGGAAAATTGAGTCTGGCACCTCGATGGGATGGGAATGTTCTTTGACCAAGTTTAGTCACTGTTTGGTGGTGGAGGTAGGACATTGGGGAATAGGTAACTCTGGAGTAGTAACTCCACAAAAGGCTAGGTGGTTGTCTTGTTCTACTTTCGAATCATTAAATCATTACTAGGCTTGTGACTAGAGAGAATGTTAACAGGAAAGGACTGTCACAGGAAATTCAGGGAGGAGGGGTTGTATGTGGGTTAAGTGATCTACCCTGTGTTCAGTATAGTGTTAAAATGAGATTCTTTGTGCTAGTAATAGTCTTTGCAAATACTTGACCAAGACAATCTGCCAAAGCACACTTAAGAGAATAGAAATGATAGCAGTAGATCTGAACTTCGCCTCTTTTGACAAGGGCTGTATTTCCTGCAAGACAATAAAGCCATAAATGGATAGAGATGGAATTTCTCTATTGATTTATATCAAAACTTATGACACCTCATACTTTATCAACCAGTTGCTTTAGCTCTGATTACAGCTTCTGTCCGGCCACTGCTCAGTATGCCTGAAGTTGGAATGCCTGGAAGTGACAGCTCAATGGTAAGAACTTGTCCTAAATCAAAAGCATGATGAAGTCCCATCTCTCTGACAGTGTTCTAGAAACACCAAGAACAGGAGTTTCAGGAGTTAAAGTTCTCATGATATGACATTGTGGATAGTTCCTCTTAGTAAAGGGTAATCACATGTCCATGAAATTCCTTGTATAGTTTTTAAGTACATCGAAATATCTTATGTTATTTTGTGTCCATAAATAAAATGCAACCAGAAAAAAATGTCTTCCATGGGAAATCATTTCAATTTTAATTTTCTTAATCTATCTCCTTAATGATTCAAAATCTTAAAAAATCCTTTTAATGTGTGTTAAGGTTCATTGGCCATCTTATAATCAATTTAAAGCAGTGTTAAGTATAATACTACTGTGCAATATACATCACAAATGTCACAGTATGTATTATTGCATGAAGAGTAGACACCAATTATATTTAAAATGATTTCTGAATATTGCCATATTATTGATTGTCTATAACTTAGGGAAAATTCCAGTCATCATGGCTAACTACATCATTGGTTGTTGTTATGCCCCCACCAAGCTGATTTAATTTCTTACAGCCGTGAACAGAGTTTGTTTAACATTATAACCTGTTCAAAGCCCTGATATTACTACACACATAGCTTGTGGCTTATATTATTTATATTTGTGTATGGGAATGTAATGCCCAGAGAGACTAGAAAAGAGTTTAGGAGGTTGAATAACAGGTGGCCATGTGCTACCTGATGTGGGTGCTGGGAACTGAACTCAGAACCTCAGAAAGAGCAGTAAGTGTTCGTAACCACAGTGTTATATCTTCATCCACCGTCTCTTTAAATTAAGTTATTCTTTAATTATTTAGTACATGCCATATATACAATGCATTTTGACCATATCTACACAGAAATCCTTCCAGTTTCTACTAGACACTCATCCTCCACATCACTCTTCCAATACTTCTTCTTTTATACAAACCCATTGGGGGTCAATTATTTCAGCCTGCACGCACACATGTGTGGAGCCATCTATTGGAGAATAGGCAACTACTAAGGCCCACACAATTGAGGAAAACTGACCCATCTCCCCTTACCCAACTGTCAATTACTAATAGTTTCCCAGATAGAGTTGGTGGCTTATAAGCTCATTCTTGCTGTCCTTGTGTCGTGGATGTCTTGTGCATCTGCCGCAGCTGCTATGAGTTCTTTATGAGTGCATTATCCCTGCCACAAACACTATTTCTCGACCTCTGACTCTGACAATTTTCTGTCCCCCTGTGACAATGCTCTCTGAGCTCTCGGGAATCAGGTGTGACACACTGAGGATTGAATACTTTATAGGCTCTTATTTGCAGCACTGAACAGTTGTGAGTCTCAATTAACCACTGTCAGTTGCAAAAAGAAGATTCGTTGATGAGGATTGAAAATTAGAAGGCAGATTCGTACTTTGTTTGTAGCTAAGTAACAGTAGTAGGCTCTGCCCTCAGGTCAATGAGCTCTCCGTGCTCACACCTTTCCTGATTCGTCATTTTTTTCTGCCCCACAATTAGAAGGCCTTATTTGGGATTAATGTGTACTAAATTTGAGCTAGAGGGATTAGAGGTGAGTATGCCAACCGGAAGAATTGAAGGTGTTTGGTGTGTCTACATGTCAGCCAGATCTTATCTTTAGATGTGAACTCTTCCAGAGCAGTCCTGCTGATGGGTTAAAATTCCTCTACCAAACCAAACCAAAACAAAACAAAATCACCTTGCCGCTGTGTTCAGTAATGATTTCTTACCTACTTAGTTTTCTTTGGTTATTTTAATAAAGAGTTGAAGGAAATAGTGAATAGAAGCCAGTGTCAATGCTGTTTTCTAGAATGACCTTGTCATTTTTAATATCTGCATCATATGTTAACACTCAGTTGCACTTAAAATTTGTATATTTTGCATAGTTCGATTTAATTTCTGTTAGTCTAATTTTTTTGTAAAATTTTGCCAAGACACTTCAATTTTTTTTTTAACAAATTTACTAGTTTTTATTGCTACCTTCCTATGAATTTGTTGTTGTAAGCACCTAGCAATTTCTTATTTCTAGGCATTTTCTTGGAAAATGTTTGATAAATGAAACTCAAAGTTGTTAGTACATCTTCAATCACCCCTAAAGACAAACAATTGTATATTAAGACAAGGGTTCAGTTGCCTGGAGTTATAATTTTCTCATTGATGTTCTGAGAAATGCAACTCTTTATCACAGGGTATGGCTTTGAAGTATAGTGCACAGGTTCATTGACTATCTCTTACCCTCTCCAACTGGGAGCCCATTCTTATTCCCATGTTATCATGTTTTTAAATACCTTAGGAAGGTAAGGGGGCCCCGGGGGTGAGCACCCTCTCATGGGCAAAGGGGAGGACATATGAGGTGAAGAACTCTGGAAGGGTAGACCAGAAGATGGGACACAATATTTCAGATGTAAGTAAATAAAATATCTAATTAAATTTGTTTTTCAAAAGCCTGGGGATAGGCCACATAAGATAGTAAATGTTGATCCTTCACCTGTTGTCAAAAGGTAACACAGGTAAAACTATTCCCTCTTGTGATTTGACTATGTGCAGTTTCAGTAGTTCAACAACAACAACAAAAAAATGCAAGATTGTGGAGAAGAGACTCTGACCTCCCATGTTAACTATCTTTGCAGCAAAAGCACATAAAATGCTTTCATTTTATTCCCTAAAATCAGTGTTATAATTTGTAGAAAGTAATAAATTACCTTTCTGAGGACTAAATTCTCTAGTGTTCCTCAGATTCTTTTAATGCTCCCATTTAAAAAAAAATCAAGACTAAATTCTCTAGTCTTCCTCAGATACTTGCAATGCTCCTATTTAAAAAAAATGAGGGACTTGTGCCATTTTTTCATATTATGTGATGTTGGCCATTTCTTCATTTGATATATTACCTTCTGCACATGGTAGCCTATGCTTCCTGTGTCTAACAACAGACATGTGAGAGGAGATGGAGGTTTTCCCATTAGCCTGCCTATGTTCATATATTGTTTTTATTCATGCATCATCAACTATGCTGTTGTTGTTCTTGACTATCTCTTGTTCATGTTTAAATACTACAGAGTTATCACAAGTGGAGATCCTGTGACCAATAACTATTTGTAGCAAAGCCAAACAATTGAACTATGCTACCTTAACAGCATGAATAGAAGTGAGGTTCAGTTGCAAACTTTTGCTTAATTGATTTTCAAATTTTGTATTATAACTGGGACAGGTTATAGTTGATAATGATATGTTGTGTCCTGTAGACTCTAAGGTGTCATTTTGCCCTTGCATGTGTGGGGTCTGCATATATAAGTCCAACATAGAACTGTGCCTTTTGGAATCTGTGTAGCCCAAATTCCTGTTTATAACACCATTGGTCTTCCCCCTTGTTCTATCTCCATTGGGAAACTGGGACTAGTCATTAAAAGATGTGATGCATGTTGAAAGCATTATCCTGGGATGGTTGACATCCAGAGCTCCCTCACTTCAGGGATTTCTCTCCTTTTGAGTCATTTTTTCTCCATGATTTCCTTCTTTTCTCCTCAGAACTTCATCCTACAGACATGGCCAAAAAGATTTCCTTGACTTTAGATATTACAAAAGACATAAAAGAGGTGGTGGAAACTTTTGGGAGAACCATTTTCCACTGGGTTTTATTTTTATACTTCTGATCACAGTTGAATGCTAACTCAGCAGGGACAGGCTCGAAGTGTGAGCCTGGAGAAAACACAAGTGGTTGCTTGCATTTATTGCATGCTTATTATCTGCTATCAATATTCCAAGGTTTTCCCACTTAGTAAACTATGGTATCTTCATAAGAACTTAGCCTTTTTTCTTTATGTGCCTTAGGGGTAAAGGAAATTCTTGGATATCTAATTTGATTACTTCTTGGTATGATTGATTATTGAGATCTTTCTGACAGCTCACTTCCTCTTCTAAATGTTTAGTATCAACTACAGAGGTAAGGTACAAGTTAAAGTTTCAGAATGTGGGCCAATATTCTCTACCTTAGAGATGTCCCTACTATAAAGAATTCCATATATATTGACAGGTGTTCCTAAGGACATATTTGGCTCCTATTTGAACTAATATTGTTTTTCAACATAGTACTGTGAAATAAATTTCTTAATGTGATAGCAATTTTTAGTGTCTGGTGCAAAACATGGTAAATAAAGTTTTAATTAAAGTTCTGTAACTCAGAAGAATTTGGACTCCTGATTTATATCTGTTTTGTTGCTTATTAAACACTATTGGAATTATTGTAAATAATTTTTTTCTTTTAAAAGCTTTTCTGAGTTCATGTACCAATAGAAATCATTTAATGACAATTACAGTGTCTCAAAATCCTTAATCCATCCTACTAAAATTCTCTTCCAAAATACTATGATGACTAAGAGATGCTTCGCATGATTATGCTTACTTAAGCATTTTTTCCTCACACATCCTTCTAGACTTAAACAGATTGGACAAGAAAAAGTTGAAGTATATTCACTAGCAAGTTTTAGTAATAGAAAAATATATTTATGTGTCATTAAATCACATGCATCATTAATAATCACCTGCTCAATCATAAGCACTGGAATACAAATCCCCTTTCCACCTACAGTTATTAGTGGCTAGAATGACATGGAAATCCAGCCTTTCTTTTTCAAAATGTGCTTCATAACCAGAAAAATGGACCTTGTTATTACTTCAAAGATATGTTTTCGGAATAAAATGTCAAATCCTGGAAATTTAGTTTTGCTCAAAATTCTTTTGGTTTGTTGGATTATATGGACATTAAAGTACCATTTGTTACACTGATGCAGTAAAAGTTTTATTGGTATCAGCTAATAAGTTTTGTCTGTTGCCTGGAGTCTAGTCTACTCCCAGTCTTTATATCACCATCCCACTTTGCTTGCCTACATTTAGAGAAACAGCTTCATCACTCATTGGATAGAGCAAGAAAAATGTGGCTTTGCCCTTTAGAAATGGCATTGTTCCAATCCTATGGAAATTCAAACTGATTTAATGCAAACACATGGGTTTTCTAATTTCAGGAAGTATTTATTTGGCTTCTTTCCTGAAGATGCTAAGCCATGAAGGTACAGCAAAGTCAAGAAGAGGGTAATGGGCAATTATAAGTGTGTTCATAGCAAGACTATTCATTATAGTCCTAAGCTGGAAATGACCCAAATGTCCAGCAGAATGGATTTTTTTGTGTGTGTATTCATACAAAGGACTATAACTCAGGGACAGAAATAAAAAAAAATAGCTAGAGTTGAGCAAATACATTGCTTTAAAAAAAAAAGATCCATTTACAGGGAAATGCTCATAGTATTGTATAGAAACTAAGTGAAGTTTCAGATAGTAGTTCCCTTTGGCTGCTCCTGAACATGGTTCTGGCTGTTGGCAGTGGATAATATCATTTTAGGGGCTTCTGTGGGTGATATATTCACCTTTTGAAAACACAGCATGCTTTTGTAACTTTCTTTTGTTACATTGCAGTGAAAACTCATACTACAAAAAAGAGAAAAAGGCAGAGCCACAATTTTGACATATACAAGTATATATATATAT
>NW_022196905.1:180790475-180795298 GCF_008632895.1 Mastomys coucha | reverse complement strand
TATATGTATACACACATATATGTATATGTATATATATGTACACATACACATATATAATCAGATTAAGCTCTTGTGCATTAAGCCAGTAAGGAATAATAATTAAGAACCTATGTACAGTAGAAATAAACTATGAGGTTAACAATGCTACTGGCCTAATTGGTATACATTTAATATGTTATTCCTACATTTTTCACCAACCAAATGCTTTACCCAAGCAGAGTGGCACATGAATTCAGTGCTAGCTTTTGTGCAGGATCGACAGAGAATACCTGCAGGAATAAGTTTAATTTTCTTCTCTTTTAACCTAACTTTCTTTTATCTATTTCATGATCCCCTGTGAGATACCACATCATACTTAGCTGTCATCTATCTGGGATTCTACTGGCTACGCCAATTTTCCAGATATTGTTCTATTTTTGATGACTGACAATTTTGAGATGTACTGATTTGATACTTGTAGGATGCTCAATATTGAGTATATCTGCTTTCTCAGACTAAGGCAGGAGTTTTACTTATTGGAAGGAAGGTCAAAAAATTATTGTTACTCATCCTGTGAAACACTGATGCAGGCTGGTCACATGACTTATGATTGGCAAAGTTTGCGCTCAAAACTGGCTAAAGTAGTATTTGTTTAGTTTCTCTGATAAAAAGCTAATCAATACATATGCACTTTGAATAAAATTGTTCTTCTCAGTGAAATATAGAATTTAATGAATAAATATAAAAGCGTCTTTCTATTTGAAAGCAGAATGATAGGGCCATAAGTACTATCAACAATAAGGCCTTTGACATAATGTTTGTGTATTCATGGTTTTTCTTTTCTGTGTGTGTGTGTGTGTGTGTGTGTGTGTGTGTGTGAAAGAGAGAGAGAGAGAGAGAGAGAGCGAGAGAGAGAGAGAGAAACACACAGAGAGAGAGATTTCCCATGGTGTTTCATTATTGAAAATTATTCTCTGAGGCAATTAGATTAGAAAATTCAAGTTGTCAAATCACATGATAATTTTAGAATGTTTTGGCAAATAATTTATTAATTTGGGCAGATTATCTACTTGAAGGAAAACTTTGAATTATCTAAACAAAACAAAAATAACAAAACAAAAACACAGGTGCTCACAGAGACTGAACTGACAATCATGGAGCCTTCAGGGGTCTGAGCTAGTTCCTCTGCATGTACGATATGGTTGTGTAGCTTGGTCTTCTTGTGAGACTGGGAACAGTAGGAGCAAATGGTGTCTCTGACTCTTTTGTCTGCTTCTGGAACCCTTTTTCTTTTAATGCGTTGCCTCTTCCAGCATTTACTCTTGATAATCGAAGTAACTTATTATGCTATGCTTGGTTGATATCCATGAACGCCCTACTCTACTCTGAAAGGAAACAGAGGAGTGAATCTGGGGGAGAGGGAAGGTGTGGTGGAGGGACAGAGAGGAGAGGAGGGAGGGGAAACTGGTCATGATGAAATATATGAGAGAAAAAATAAATGACAAGGAAATGTGAGGCTCTCAGGACCCAATGGGGATGACTTTAGCCAAAATGCACAGAGAAAGAACCTGTTGAGACCACCTTCAATAGATAGGCATGGCCCCTGGTTGAGGGATAGGACCACCTACCCATCTTGAAGTTTTTAACCCAGAAATGTTCCTGTTAGAAAGAAGAACAGGGACAAAAAATGGAACAGAGACTGAAGGAAGGGCCAACTGGGGACTGCCCCACCTGAGGATCCATCATGTCTGCAGAAACCAAACCCAAGAGGCACTTGCTGACACGAACCTAGTGTGGCAGTCCTTGGGAGGTCGGGCCAGGAACTGTCCAATGCAAATGTGGATGCTTGGAGACAACCATCAGGATGAACCCAGCAAACCTGGTGGAGGAGCTGGAAGAAGGACTGGAGGAGCAGAGGGGGACTGCAACTCCATTGGAAGAACAACATAGGCTGGTCTGGCCACCCAGTTGTCCCAGAGATAGACTACCAGCCAAGGAGTGTACGTAGAGGATCCATGGCTCCCGAGACATATGTAGTGAGGATGGCCTTGCCTGACAGCAGTGGGACGGGAGGCCCTTGGTCCCGGGGAGGTTTGAAGCCCCAGTGTAGTGGAATGCTGGAGTGGTTGTAGTGGGAGAGTGTGGGTGGGTGGGGAAGCACTCTCACACATGCAAAAGTGAGAGGTAGGGCTGATGTGGGATTGGGGTTGGTGGAGAGGTAACAGGGAAGTGGGATATCATTTGAGATGTAAGCGAATGGAATGATTAATAATATAAAAGGGTAAATGAAAAAGCATAGCTAATATGAGTAACTGTTGAAAAGTATTAGTGCTACTACCTTTAAGTCAGATTATTAAGATTCATGTAAGTGCATTAACTCTACAACAATTCTACTAACGCTGCAATGTTAGGTTAGTTATATTTTAGGGTGATTTAACAAATGGGAAGTTGAGAGTTGTCATGGAAAGATGGAGCAAGCTCATATTCTACCTCCTTAGGGAAGACTTTCAGTGATACATAGTCTTGGTAAAAGTGGAAAAACCTAGAAAAATTTTGAGTGCTGGGAAATGCTGGCATGAAACACAAAGCAATTGTGTACTCACTCAGATAAAAAACTGGTCGTAAAGTTTCAAAAGTTGAGTCAAAACATTTTGAGTTAAACTTTGTAAATCACAATATAAGATAACAATGTTATCATCGCTTTCATAGTAAGTCCACAGTGTTTCCAATATATCTTTTAGTTTTAACATGAAAAAATTCTTGATAATGAATATTTTAATGTCTTTAAAATAAAATTCACATTGCATCTTAAATGTATGAAATATAGCCACATAATAAAATATGTAATAATATGTATTTATTTCAAAAGTTTACAACTATTTTATTCAAGAAAGATAGTGATAAATTGGTACAAGTCTTCAGAATGAGGCTAAATACTCAAGGGCTAACACAATTTAAAGCATTCTAAATTGATTGGCAAATAAAATGTCTAATAAAATGATTTCTAATCTCTTAATAACATACTACCTCATATTGTTTCTTTTAACAAGGATTATAGTTAAGTTGATGTGGCAGAGATTGATTCTCTAATTGTTTTATTAGATATTTTCTTTATTTACATGTCATACGATATCTCCTTTCCCAGTTTCCCCTCCAAAAAAAAAACCAAAAAAACAAAAACCAAAAAACAATAACAATAACAAACCCCTGTTCCCTCCTCCCCTCATCCCCTGCTTGCCACCCCAACCTCTCCCGCTTACTGGCCCTGGCATTCCCCTAAACTGGGGCATAGAACCTTCACAGGGCAAAGGGCCTCTCCTCCCACTGATGACCAACTTAGCCATTCTCTACTATGCATATGCTGCTGGAGCCATTAGTCCCACCATGTGTACTCTTTGGTGGGTGGTTTAGTCCCTGGGAACTCTGAGGGTACTAGTTAGTTCGTATTGTTGATCGTCCTAAGGGGCTACAAACCCTTCAGCTCCTTCAGTCCTTTCTCTAACTCCTTCATTGGGGACCCTGTACTCAGTTCAATGAATGGTGTGAGCCTCTACTTCTGTATTAGTCAGGTACTGTCAGAGCCTCTCAGGAGATAGCTATATTTAGGCTGGCTTGCCCTTCCTTCAGTCTCTGCTCCATAGTTAATCTCTGCAACTCCTTCCATGGATATTTGGTTCCCCCTTTTAAGAAGGAGATAAATGTTCACCTTTTGGTCTTCCTTCTTGAGTTTCTTGTGGTTTGTGGATTGTACTTTGTGTATTCCGATTTTCTGGGCTAATATCCACTTACCAGAGAACGCATACCATGTGTGTTCTTTTGTGATTGAGTTTCCTCACTCAGGAAGATATTCTCCAGATCCATCCATTTCCCTAAGGATTTCATAAATTCATTGTTTTTAATTGCTGAGTAATACTCCATTGTGTAGATGTACCACAATTTCTGTATCCATTCCTCTGTTGAGGACATCTGGTTTGTTTCCAGGTTCTGGCTATTATAAATAAGGTTGCTATGAACATGGTGAAACATGTGTCCTTATTACACGTTGGAGCATCTTCTGGGTATATACCCAGGGTGGTATAACTGGATCCTCTTGTAGTACTATGTCCAATTTCTGGAGCAACCACCAAACTGATATCCAGAGTGGTTGAACTAGCTTGCAATCCCACCAGCAATGAAAGAGAGTTACTCTTTCTCCACAACATTGCCAATATCTGCTGTCACCTGAGCTTTTTATCCTAGCCATTCTGACTGGTGTGAGGTAGAATCTCAGGGTTGTTTTGATGTGCATTTTCCCTGATGACTAAGGATGTTGAACATTTCTTTAGGTGCTTCTCAGCCATTCAGTATTCATCAGTTGAGAATTCTTTGTTTAGCTCTGTACCCCATTTTTAATAGGGTTATTTGTTTCTCTGGAGTCTAACTTCTTGAATTCTTTGTATATATTGGATATTAGGCCTCTATCAGACATAGGATTGGTAAAGATCTTTTCCCAATTTGTTGGTTGTTGTTTCTTCCTATTGACAGTGTCTTTTGCCTTACAGAAGCTTTGCAACTTTATGAGGTCCCATTTGTCAATTCTTGATCTTAGAGCATAAGCTATTGGTGTTCTGTTCAGGAAATTTTCCCCCATGCCTATGTGCTAGAGGCTCTTCCCCACTTTCTTTTCTATTAGATTCAGTGTATCTGGCTTAATGTGGAGGTCCTTGATCCACTTGGACTTGAGCTTTGTGCAAGGAGATAGGAATGGATTGGTTTGCATTCTTCTACATGCTAACAGCCAGTTGAGCCAGCACCATTTGTTGAAAATGCTGTCTTTTTCCACTGGATGATTTTAGCTCCTTTGT
>NW_022196905.1:180761198-180790104 GCF_008632895.1 Mastomys coucha | reverse complement strand
TTTTGTTATTCCAGATGAATTTCAAATTGCTTTTGCCAACTCTGTGAAGTGTTGAGTTGGAATTTTGATGAGGACTGCATTGAATCTATAGATTGCTTTTCAGCAAGATGGTCATTTTCACTATATTAATCTTGCCAATCCATGAGCATGGGAGAACTTTCCATCTTCTGAGATCTTCTTAGATTTCCTTTTTCAGAGACTTGAAATTCTTGTCAAATATATCTTTTGCTTGCTTAATTAGAGTCATATCAAGGTATTTTATATTATTTGTGACTATTGTGAAGGGTATTGTTTTCGTAATTTCTTTCTCAGCCTGTTTATCCTTTGTGTAGAGGAAGGCCACTGATTTGCTTGAGTTAATTTTATATCCAGCTACTTTGCTAAAGTTGTTTATCAGGTTTAGGAGCTCTCTGGTGGAATTTTTGGGGTCACTTAAGTATACTATCATATCATCAGCAAATAGTGATAATTTGACTTCTTCCTTTCCCATTGGCATCACTTTGATCTCCTTTTGTTGTCTAACTGCTCTGGCTAGGACTTCAAGTATAATATTTTCTCTCCCTATTGAAGGTAGGGAGAGAGTGGGCAGCCTTGTCTAGTCCATGATTTTAGTGGGATTGCTTCAAGTTTCTCTCCATTTAGTTTGAATGTTTGCTACTGGTTTGCTGTATATTGCTTTTACTATGTTTAAGTATGAGCCTTGAATGCTTGATGTTTCCAAGACTTTAATCATGAATGGATATTGGATTTTGTCAAATGCCTTTTCAGCATCTAACAAGATGATCACATGTTTTTTTTTCTTTGAGTTTGCTTACATAGTGAATTACATTGATGGATTTCCATATATTACACCATCCCTGCATCCCTGGGATGAAGCCTACTTGTTCATGGAGGATGAACATTTTGATGTGTTCTTGGATTCCATTTGCAAGAATTTTATTGAATATTTTTTCATCGATATTCATAAGGGAAATTGGTCTGAAGTTTTCTTTCTTTGTTAGGTCTTTGTGTAGTTTAGGTATAAGAGTAATTGTGGCTTCATAGAACGAATTGGGTAGAGTACCTTCGGTTTCTATTTTGTGGAATAGTTTGAGGAGTATTGGTATTAGGTCTTCTTTGAATGTCTGATAAAACTCTGCACTAAACCTATCTGGTCTTGGCCTTTTTTATGTTGGGAGACTACTAATGACTGTTTCTAGTTCATTAGCAGATATGGGTCTGTTTAGATCATTGATCTGATCTTGCTTTAACTTGGTACCTGGTATCTGTCTAGAAAATGGTCCATTTCACCCAGGTTTTCCAGTTTTGTTGAGTATAGGCTTTTGTAGTAGGATCTCATGATGTTTTGAATTTCCTCAATATCTGTTGTTATGTCTCTCTTTTCATTTTTGATCTTGTTAATTAGGATAATGTCTCTGTGCCCTCTAGTTAGTCTAGCTAAGGGTTTATCTATTTTGTTGATTTTATCAAAGAACCAGCTCCTGGTTTGGTTGATTCTTTGTATAGTTCTTTTTGTTTCTATTTGGTTGATTTCAGCCCTGAGTTTGATTATTTCCTGTCTTTGACTCCTCTTGGGTGAATTTGCTTCTTTTTTGTTCTAGAGCTTTCAGATGTGCTGTCAAATTGCTGGTGTATGCTCTCTCCAGTTTCTTTTTGGAGGCACTTAAAGCTATGAGTTTTCCTCTTAGGACTGCTTTCATTGTGTCCCATAAGTTTGGGTATGTTGTGCCTTCATTTTCATTAAACTTTAGAAAGTCTTTAATTTCTTTCTTTATTTCTTCTTTGACCAAGTTATCATTGAGTAGAGTTTTGTTAAGCTTCCACGAGTATATGGGCATTCTGTTGTTTATGTTGTTATTGAGGAACAGCCTTAGTCCATGGTGATCTAACAGGATATAAGGAATTATTTCATCCTTCTTGTATCTGTTGAGGCCTCATTTGTGACCAATTATATGGTTAGTTTTGGTGAAGGTACCATGAGGTGCTGAGAAGAAGGTATATCCTTTTGTTTTAAGATTAAAAAGTTCTATAGATATCTGCTAAATCCATCTGTTTCATAACTTCTGTTAGTCTCAGCTTGTCTTTGTTTAGTTTCTGTTTCCATGATCTGTCCATTGCAGAGAGTGAGGTGTTGAAATCTCCCACCATTATTGTGTGCGGTGCAATGTGTGCTTTGAGCTTTAGTAAAGTTTCTTTTATGAATGTAGATGCCCTTGCATTTGGAGCATAGATGTTCAGAATTGAGAGTTCATCTTGGTAGATCATATCTGTGATGTGTATGAAGTGTCTTTCCTTATCTTGTTTGATCACTTTAGGGTGAAAGTCGACTTTATTCAATATTAGAATGGCTACTCCAGCTTTTTTCTTGGGACCATTGGCTTGGAAAATTGTTTCCTAGCCTTTTATTCTGAGGTAGTGTCTGTCTTTGTCACTGAGGTGGGTTTCCTATATGCAACAAAATATTGGGTCCTGTTTATATACCCAATCTGATAGTCTATATTTCTTTATTGGGGAATTGAGTCCATTGATATTAATAGATATTAAGGAAAGGTAATTGTTGCTTCCTATTATTTTTGTTGTTAGAGTTGGAATTTCGTTCATGTGGCTATCTTCTTTTAGTTTTGTTGGAAGATTACTTTTTTGCTTTTTCAGGCATATAGTTTCCCTCTTTTTGTTGGAGTTTTCCATTTATTACCCATTGAAGGGGTGGATTTGTGGAAATATATTGTGTGAATTTGGTTTTGTCATGGAATACTTTGGTTTCTCCATCTATGCTAATTGAGAGTTTTGCTGGGTATAGTAGTCTGGGCTGGCATTTGTGTTTGCCTAGGGTCTGTATGAAATCAACCCAGGATCTTCTGGCTTTCATAGTCTCTGGTAAGAAGTCTGGTGTAATTCTGATAGGCCTGCCTTTATATGTTACTTGACCTTTTTCCCTTACTGCTTTTAGTATTCTTTCTTTGTTTTTTGCATTTGGTGCTTTGACTATTATGTGGCAGGAAAAATTTCTTTTCTGGTCCAGTCTATTTGGGGTTCTATAGGCTTCTTGTATGATCACGGGCATCTCTTTCTTTAGATTAGGGAAGTTTTATTCTATAATTTTGTTGAAGATATTTACTGGCCCTTTAAGTTGGAGGTCTTCACTCTCTTCTATACTTATTATCCTTAGGTTTGTTCTTCTCATTGTGCCCTGGATTTCCTGGATGTTTTGGGTTTGCAACTTTTTGCATTTTGTGTTTTCTTTGACTGTTGTGACAGTGATTTCTATAGAATCTTCTGCACCTGAGATTCTCTTTTCTATCTCTTATATTCTGTTGGTGATGCTTGCATCTATGATTCCTGACTTCTTTCCTAGCATTTCTATCTCCAAAGTTGTCTTTCTCTCTGATTTCTTAACTGTTTCTACTTCCATTTTAAGGTCCTGGATGATTTTGTTCAATTTCTTCACTTGTTTGTTTGTGTTTTCCTGTAATTCTTTAAGGAATTTTTGTGTTTCCTCTTCATGGGCTTCCATTTGTTTACTTGTGATCTCCTATAATTCTTTAAGGGATTTTTGTGTTTCCTCTTTAAGGGCTTTTATCTCTTTACCTGTGATCGCCTGTATTTCTTTAAGGGAATTATTCATGTTCTTCTTAAATTCCTGTATCACCATTGTGAGATATGATTTTCGATCCAAATCTTGCTTTTCTGGTGTTTTGGGATATCCAGGACTTGCTGTGGTGGGAGTACTAGGTTCTGATGAAGCCAAGTAGTCTTGGTTTCTGTTGGTAAGATTCTTGAGTTTGCTTTTTGCCATCTGTTGATCTCTGCTGTTAGATGTTCTTGCTGTCTTTGGCTGGAGCTTGTTTTTCCTGTGGGTCTGTAAGCCTGTGTCAGGACTTCTGGGAGATCAGCTCTCTTCTGATATGGCTGTGGATCAGTTGTCCCCCCTGAGTCCTGAGTCCCTGGGTTAGGGTACTCCCTGCTGGCAAGGTCTCAGCTTGTAGGGAAGGGGCAGAGAGGGCTGTGGATTTGCTCCTGTCACTCCTAGGTGTAGATTGAAGTAGAGAGGATCCTGTCCTAGCTGCCCTGCCACTTGTGACTGATTCTCTAATTTTTATCAATAAAGATCAATTCACTGCTTAGCAATAATTTGCTTCTTCTACAAGCAAAGCATCAGAATTATGCATGGCCTATTTGCAGTTACCCAATTATAAATCTTCTAAGTATACAGTGTTGGCTCAATGAGCCTTTGTGAAAGTTTTGATCGTTGCTCTCTTCAGCCAAGCAGACTGAGTCTGTTGCTAGAGATACCTCAGGCTTCTTACTAGCTGAGGAAGATTAGAAGAAAGAATATTGGAAGAAACCTTGAGAAATAGGGACAGTGTGCTATTACTAGTAAAGCCTGCTGTTGGAAAAAGGGACACAAATACACATCTTATAGTAGACATGATGCCTCAGATTGGCATATGAACAGGATTAGAGTCTGCTTGCTTTTTGCTTCCAAGGAATACTGAAACAAGTTGCTCCTGTGATCCTGGTTCATTCACTTAGATTCCTAAGAAGAAGACTAAAGAAGAGACTAAAGGAAAGACTAAAGGAAAAAGAAAACATAAAGTACAGTGTAAAAATATTTGAAATAGTCTGGAGTTTGGGATTTATGTGAGTGTCTTGCCTGTAGCTCTGAGGTAATGACATGCCATTCAATTGTCCTGTTTGCCATATGGTTCATTTCCTGAAAATGAGATTGAAGCCCACCTGATAAGATTGCTCCATAAGTGGTTCTTATAATCTACCCACCATGCATAAACATGTATATATTCTATCCCAGTTAATTACTGTAGTTTTCTGTAAGTGAGCAAACAGGCAGGCTGGACTTGAAGAGTTCCTTTGACTTCACTTGGGGTGGATGTGACTACATTTAGAAAATAAATGAAATGTTGCTATTTTACTCAAAAGCAGAGAGATATGGCTGCAGTTTCAATGGTGTAACAGATGTAGTGATGTGTTTTTAGTTGATTTTTTCCCCTTCAAATATGTTTTGAAGGCTTAACTTCCATTCCTATAGATATGTAACTATGAACTTCACTGGAAAAAGAATTTTACTGGCTACATACAAGTTCATATGAGTCATACTGTATTAAAGTGGATCCTAAGTCCATAACAATGTCATGTGGAGACAGAGGCACACACAGGGAGTGCATCATGTGAAGATAGTAGCAGAGCAATGCACCCTCAGGACAAAGGACTACCGAGATTCCAGAAAACCTCAAAGTCAGCAGAAATGCTTCAGAGAAGAACTCAACATTATTCACGTCTTGATTATGGGCCTTTGGCCTTTACAATCTGAGATATGACATTCCCATTGTTTTATGTGTATAAGTTATGGTAAATATACATCACTGACCTGGGCAACACATACAGATGTCCACTATCATTTAATTGTAAATTCACTATTATAAGTGAACTTAGAAAAGGCTGTGTGGCTATTAATACAGAGACAGGGGCACACAACCTTCCCATTTTCCCTTTTTACAATATATATTTTTTATGGTGACTTTGGACTTCTGAGAATATTTATTAGTTTCTGTTGCTAAGCATGCTTATGGAGTACAAAGAGTAAGCAAGGCAACTATCTTTTAAGGCTGTAGATTAGGGAGGGACAGAGCACTGTACGTCTGTTCCAGGTGATCTGGGAGTTGATAGGCCATGGTTTTGTTCTAGTCTACCTATGGTTTCTAATGAGAAGGTTGCTGGTTTTGGAGGCCAGCAGAGTTAATTTGCGATTTCTGTATTTACTTTTGATAGTGTAGTAAGGAGACACATGTTATTCCTATCAGAATTTGAACTATCAGAAAAAAAAATGAATTGACTCTCACATGTCCTGTCAGCACTTACAGAGTAAAATAGTGGTTTCTGATTCTGTCAGGTGGTGCTATAATCTTGGTACAAAATTGATATTTCCCTTTGCTACTACAGAAAATATTGTTTTCAACTGAAGGTATCAAGGAACAGTCCATTTAAAACAAGGTAGCAGAATCACCAGAAAAAGTATTTTAAAAGATGATCAAACTGGACACTGTGTGTGGTCATCTACACAACCGCACTGAAGTTCATTCTGATCCTTAGGAAGATGTCGTTAGTTCAACTTTGCTCTCCAGGGAAACTATACCAGAATTAATGGCTATTTTTAAAATTCTTAAGTAATCAAAGTTAATAATTGGACCTACCTCTAAGATTTTCATTCAATAATGGCCCAGCAGTGTTGCTTGAGGCCTGGATACATACAATTTAAAATATAATATTAATAAAACAATATAAATTTAAAAGCTGCGCATGTGAGCTTCACGTTCAACCAACCTTTGAGAATCATGAATATAGCTCAGGAGACCATTGCTAATAAAAATGAGAATCTCTTTTAGTTATTAGTGTAGTTAACATTTGGTATTTAAACAGAGCATACCGGAAAAGGGGAAATCACTTAGCAGGTAAAAGAAGATGTCAGTCTAGACATACCACTTACCACTTCCATTTCTAGGCATATATATCATTCTATAGATATTCTATTTCTGGAGTTGCCATTTTGAAAAGAAAAAGTGTTAGCTCCCACAAGTTCTCCTCTTAGTACCACATGCACAGGGCATGCACCCCTAAGTGTAAAATAGAGTACAGTGTTTTTTAAACCAGATTTTCATAACTACTTATTTCACTTTTATTTTATGCTTATTTGTAGGAATGTACATATGTTTATGTTGGGGAGGGCTGCCTGTAGAGTCCAGAAGAAGAAAAAAAACCCTGGAGTTGCAGGGGTTATGAGCTGCTTGACATGGGTGCTGAGAACTAAATGTGGATCCTCTGGAAGAGCAGCATGTACTTTAGTTACAGAGCCATCTTTTTGGCTAAGTTAATTCTTATGTAGAACTAGTCAGTCTGCTATTGGCTGTGGTTATTTATGTCATTTGGTTAACACATCACACTTACATTTAGTTATGACAAGTCTATCTGCTTGAATTTGGCCTAGGTACCTGGGTCCAGTCAATCTTTGAGAAAACTGGACATCACTTCTCATGTATTAAAACATGCTCATGACTCAAATTAAACACTGCTCATGTAAAACTAATAACAAAACTGGACTGTTGCTCACATGGTGACATTATAATATGTTTACAGAAACATGAGTCCAAAATTTTTAAAAATTTGAAATTTTTTGAATCACAATGTTCCCTATGTCTCATATTTTTTACCACCATAAAAGAGAAAAGAATTAGATCTTGAGCTAATAGGACCCAATAGCAAAATGACTACAGAAGCATTAAAATACCTCTGGAGTTTGGTTTAATGTATTTGCTCTTTTTTTCCCTAATACACTTGGTTGCTCTTTATTCTAGTGTGAAAAAAAATTCAATTTCCAAGAATCTGGTACTGCAGTACTGGAAGACACAAAAAGCTTCTTGAGAAACAGTTTTATTTCTCAGCTCCTTGTAACTAAGGATAAATCATCAGACATATGCACAGGGTGACTAGTCAGATTTGCCTGAAATGGCTATAAGCAAAATTAGGAGAGAGCTCTGTGTAGAATAATAGCCAGGCTCAAATTATTAGTCCAACCTGGAGCCAGTGAGTGCACACATATACTGCCCCGGAGTACACTACACAGATCTTCTGCTTAGCATATGTTACTTTAAGAATACAAGGAACATTTATTTCATGCCATTGGATGCCCCATGTATCGATATGGTTGTCAATTGCTCCAACAAACCTCGTATTGTGGCTTTGAGAATTTTGAAAGCATTTTGTGCTGCAGTTGGATGATTTCTGTGAACATTCTCTGAATATTGCACCTCTCTCCTTCAAACTCTTATTTCTAATAGTTCTATCCAATGAACAAACAAACAAACAAACAAACAAACAAAAATCCCTGTTCTTCACAGTAATAAACTGATCAAGAGAAAGGTCACTCTTTGCCTTGAGCATCTTTGCAGATTGGAATGTGAAGCTGGATGCTGAAGAAAACACATCAAAGGATAGATATTCAGTCCTTCAAGACACACATTCACAGTGCACACACACACACACACACACACACACACACAAGGACGCATGGATGCACACGCACATGCACACACACACATCACTCTGATATTATATAGTGTTTATTACTCAAGATGATAAAATGTTTTATTATTGTGCTTTCCACTGACCACCTACTTCAATACTGAATCTGATGTTCCCTCTGTCCTTCGCGTTATTGGATTCTGCAAAGTTATCAAATGTACCACAGCAGATCCGCTGAGAGTAAAAACTCAGAACTCTTCTGATGATATCAACATATAAGCAATTTGTTTTCTTTTGCTATAATAAAGGAAGGTGTAACTTTCTTTTATTACTGAAAGCTGGGTTAGAAACTTATGGCTGATTCTATCGCTGTTCTTGTTGTGATGAGATAGGGTTATGTCTGGTTAAAATTGCAGAGACTGGAGCCACGTTGCCTAAGTTTGATTTCCTGCATTTCCTCTTAGACCTGAACAGGCTTGGAGAAATATATAAAGTCTCTCTCCCCCTATATCCCTCACCTATAAGCTGAAATGAATAATACTGTCTGGGGATTGTGGGCATACAATAGTCTATTGGGAGCTAATCACTGAGAACAAGCAGCCAGCAAAATCAGTACATGTTAAGCCTCATTGTTCTGTGATTACTCCAAGTACATATTTGATGTTTGCTAAACAACAACTTCTCCTTTAATTTTCTTTCCCAAATTTTCATCTAGTAGAAATGAAATCTGATTGTACTCATCCCATCTCTTCTAAACATCAGAGTAAATGCACAAATATTAACTTCTGGTCATCTGAGTTAAAAAAAATGGTGATTATGCTATCATACCAAAGATAGTATACTGGACTGCATAATAAGAATACATCAAGAAAGAAAAATATAGGGCGAATAAGGGAGTTTTCTTTCATAAAAATCAATTAGAATATGAAGATTTGGTTTCTCTTGAGAGCCACCCACAAGAAAGCCCATGCCCTATACTCCTTATATGGCCAGGCACCAGAGACAACAAAGTCCAGAGACCTAGAGTAGAACCAAACATGTCTGGGAAAAAAAATCAATGAAATGATCCCTAATGACCCTGCTATACTCACAGATCAGTGCCTTGTCCAGTCATTCAGAGAGACTTCCCCTGGCAGCAGATGGGCACAGATGCAGACACGCAGCCAGACATGATACAGAGAGTGTCTTTATCAGTCTCCAACCTCTGAGATTGAGACCTTCATGGAAGAGGAGGAGGAAAGGCTATAGGAGTCAAGGGGATACTAGGAGAACATGCCCCACCCAACCAGCTAAGCATGGTTCATAATCATATTGGTGGACATGGGGCTTGCCTGGGTCTGCACCAGGTCCTCCGCACATAAATTATGGCTGTGTGCTTGGTGTTCTCATGAGACTCCTAACAGTGGGTGTGAGTGTACCTCTGAATCTTATACCTGCTCTGAGATTCTTTTCTTCCTATTGGGCTTTCACCTTGTCTTATTGTATCTTGTTTTGTCCAAGTTGTCTCTTGGAGACCTGCTCTATTTTACAGAGAGAACAGAGAGGGAATGGATCTGGGGGGGGCGGGGAGAGGAGGAAGGAAAGTAGGGAGGAGTGGAGGGAGGGGAACTGGATGTGAGAAGAATCTATTTGCAATAATAATAATAAAAAACAAATAAAATGTATATCCAAGCTCTAGATAAAGCACACTTGGTAGAGTACTTATCAGATGTGCACAAAACCTCAGGTTCAACCCCTAGCACTGTGTACCTTAGGTATATTGACAAAGGTTTGTAATCCTAGGATTTGGGAGAACGATTCTGGAGGATAAGCAGCTTAAAGTCACCCCAGGCTACATAACCTAGTTCCAGGCCAGCATGGCTCACATGAAACACTGTCTAAAACTAGAGGAAAATGTAAATCAAGACAATTTAGAATATTCTTAGTAAAAACTAGAAATGAAACAAAATTATTACCAAGTAAGTAGCTGTTTTAGGTTAGAGATGGAGAAAAGGAAGAGTTCTGACCACAAGTTTCCAGACTGTCTTTTGAGTTTGGAAACAGTGAGGGGAAGTATGATAATAATCTAAATAACTTTGGCTGCAATGTCCATGACCTTCTTATTTATTAAAATAATACACAAGTATTTTATACAGCATGGAAACACAAAATTTCATAAAGCAGTAGTTGTATTTGCTTCATGGTTTTTTTCATGGTGGAATTAAGAAAATAAAGATATTTGCAGTCTAAACTGTCTAGGACTTAAGGTTCTTGGAACTGATGCTTTGTCAACTAAAATTATTTTATATTGGTTTGTTGTTAGACCCACTGTGCTTATAAAACACATACACACACACACACACACACACACACCATATATATGCACACATATATATGCACACATTCACAAATATGTGCACACACAATCACACACAAACACGTACCTCAGTACTTTTAGTTGGGAGCTTAATACGATGATTTTCCAAGCTGTCTAGCCCATTTTCCTCATGTGATAATTAACTGTTTGCTGATTCGCTCTCTCCCTTACGTCCCTTGAGATTTTACTACTCAGCTCTAGCCACCCTGGGAAGGAGAAAGCCCTAGTCATCAGTACTGATGACTTTTGCTTTGTTTATTGTAAATTCCTTTTCATAGAATGTTCCAAGTGTGAGCTGAGGATTTAGCATCATCTCTGAGGCTTCTCTGGCTGGCTAGGGGGAACTTGCCATCAGCCATGCTGGACACAGTCTGATGTGTTGGGAATCTGCACCTATTTCCCAGAGTGCTGGTCTCTCACAACTCTTAGCTTCATAGCAAATGCAGCAGAATAAAGTAATAGCCTCACTTATCGCTAGTTTCATTTATTTTTAAAATGAATGTAGCCATAGTAGAGAGTTAGGGTTATAGTGAGGTTTAAATAACAATGTGAGAGGCTTTGCTTGCCTGTTTCTTTGATCACAATTTCTGCATTAGCTTTTCAAACTGACTAGAATCAGTATTTGGATACAGAGTCAACTCAAATTTTACCCCAAGTGCTCAACCGCCTTAACAAATTCCTTAATGACTTGGCCTTTTTGAATTGATTCGTGAGTTTTCTTCTATTGTGCACCGATTATTGTTTAGTGACCATAATTACTCCATCGTGGGCAGTGAGTTTCAAGTTTCCTAGTGTATGTCTGAAGCCACAGGCTATCCTAAGATCTATAAAATTCATGATGATTGGAAGGTATAAATCATAAATTAGATCTAACAGAAGACTAACAAGAACTAGTAGCAAAACATAATGGTTGCACACAATACTTAACAAAAGCTGTATGGATGTGATCACTCTCTACTTCCCCCTCTTACTGTTTTCATAAGCAGAATAAGTTGTTTCTTGTGTAAGAGAACATTTTATTCTCTAGACATTTTAAATGTTGGGAATGTAATGTGCATAAAAATCCAAATAATAGCTGTCTATCATTTTACTCATTGTTAAATAATACCAGTGTTGGGGAAAGGTATACTGTTCTCTCTACTACAACAAAATGTTAACTCAGCCAGCATATTCTATTTGGTTCAAGCAACAGCACTTCATTATAGTTATAGTGTATTGTGTCACCCCAAAGTAAGGTGATGTTCTTTTAAAAATATAAATAAACTGAAGAAGAATACTGTCATTTAAAGGTATTTGCTGTACCATTAGTACAGGCTTCTTTATAGAGCACAGGCCTAGCTACTCAGAGAATGAGATTGCTTGAATGCACTCAGTGCCTCTGATGCCTTTTTGTAGGAGCCTGGAAACCCTATAAATGTGCCATTTACAACCTTTGTGAAGATAACACATGCACATTACCAGCTTGCAGGAATGGATTTGCCAAAGTGGCTTTCATTATTTTCAAGGGAACAACACATTTTGATTTCAGAAACAGTGCTCAGGATGGAGATATCATGTGCTTCTCTTTTTAGATTAAACACAAACCCCTGTGGTTACACTGCCTGCTCCTCCCCAGCAGATGCACCTTACTGCACATCCATGCCAGCACTTTGTTAAGGTCTTTTTGTAACTAAGAAACTATTTCAGTGATGCTGGAAATTCAAATGACTGTTCTATGAATGTAGGACATTATCTGAAATTCTCACCACTAATGCTACACAAATGGTATGCACAGCATTTAACTTGTTCTTGCTCACTGTTCCTGGGATTATAATAGCATTCTGAAAGTCTATGTAAGAGATGATTATTAGAGGATAAAATCAATATCACTATACTTTTACCCATCTTTAAAAAGAGGCCACTAAGAAAGAGAGCAAGAGTTATAACTTTAACCTTATAGTTTTTCAAAGCTTAACAATAAACTATTATTACCCCAGAAAAAAGTACATTAACACCCACCCAGTTAATGATTAAATAATGGTACATTTCATTAACTACACTTTTGGTTCATTGTTCACTCTTTGCATAAGAAGTATTTCTCAGCTTTTTCCTATATTTGTGTGTATGAAGAATATATGATACATATTTTATTGATTATAACATGAACATAATGCACTACACCTTAATTTCAAGATATATTTTTCCTGCTTCCCCTACGAGATAGTTTTCTGTGCTACTTAATCATAAAAATCAGGGTTAATAAACAGAATAATTTATAGGTGCATGTGTTGGGGGAAGGATGTGGTTGCAAATGTGCATGCCTCTGGAGTAATTTGTATAATGCACAAGTTCTTAATTGTATTGAGAATATTAATTTTATGGTTCGTCAATGGTCCCATGTCACAGAATGTTTGTGCTGTCCTGGAAAGCCTGAAAGGATAAGAGTCTTCATAATAATTGGGATATAAAATATGATAATGCTATCGACCAAAGTATTGCACTTTTATTTGGTCTGCAATATTGTAATATAGAAGAATGGACAGGCCCATATATGCATTTAGATATTACAGGCTAGTGAAACTACACTAGATGAGTTTAATTTACTCATTTACTAATTTAGATACCTCTTCACATCATTGTCTTCTGTTAGTTTAATTTTTGTTCGATTTGTTTAAAACTCTTTGTGAATTATGCTTCAGTTAAATACTTTCCCTTTTCACAAGGAATAGTTAACATTGGACTTTTGCTTAGAATATTAAGCAAGTTCTCTGTGGTTGTTTGAATGACAATGATCATCATAGGGTTGATAATACTTGGTAGGCTGGTGAAACTGTTTGGGAAGGATTAGAGGTTTAGCTTTCTTGAAGTAGGTGTGGCCCTAGAGGTTGGCTTTTAGGTTTCAAAAGACTTATATTATTCTCCCTATCTCATGTTTGTATTTTGAGTCAGAGACCTCAGTGTATCTGCCACCAAGTAGTCATTCCGCCATCATAGATTCTAAGCCTTTGCTAGTTACACACTTTCTTCTATGAGTTGCTTTTGTCTTGGTGTTTTATCACAACAATAGAAAAGTAACCATTGTACTCTGCGTATTTACATTTGCATCATTGCATAACAAATTACTATGGATACTGTGCCTTAAAATAACACTCACTTATTATTTTAACTTTTCTGTAAGTTAAAAATATAGTTTACAAGTCTCACAAGGTTGAAATTGTTCATTGAGATGAGTTTTGAGTCTGAAGACTTGACTGAGAAGAATCCTCATTGATAGTCACCTATAAAGCCATAATCTATTCACTGCAGCTTCATGACTGTGGTCTTTATCAGGTTAAGGGTACATAATATTAAAGCTGATTTCGTATTGTCGCTATGTAGCTTTCATCAGTCCTTGATACAACACAACAGACTCTTTTCAAGGTCAACAAAAAGATATTTCACATGAGTCCATTCAGACATGGCTTGGATTCCCTTTCAAAGCTTTTTCACATAAAATAAGCGCTTTTCTGATTAACAGTAAGTCTATGGATTAGAGACATAAACTATACCAAACACCTCCACCTTTTCCACAGGCTGTAGTCTAAATCAGGGTGTAAAATGTGATCATACTCACAGACCCCATGACATACAGGGCTAACTTGGCATTTGTGCATCAGGGCCAGAAATACTGAGATCCTAGTGAAATTCTGTCACATAACTTCCTCATTCCATTCGTGTCTCTCAGCATCTTATTGTGGGCTCCAGAGACCAACCTTCTGTGCTGTGTTCTCTTTATTTACTTCTGAGTTAATCATACCATTCCCTTTGATTCAAATACCCATTCCTCATTTTCTCCTTTATGTCAGATTTATGTGTTAAACTGAATATTTGTCTCCAGTGAAATATGTGTCTTAATATTAACTAATCCCAAACTAGTGTTTCTCCCCACCAAATCTGGTTGTTTTATAGTCTTCCATAAAATGCTACTAAGGACAAATGATCTCAAACCACCCTGATGCCACTCCATCTTCATATACATGTATCTTTTAGTTATTTTGTCTTACTCTTCTAGATTTGCTTTACAGATCTTTGAATGCAAGGCTGATCCTTTGATCTGCTTATACTTCGTTCACTCTAGGAGCTTACAGTGAGAAGGGGTATGCATAATACATTCAGGTTCCATTTTGTGCTGTTGCAAGTAAATGATTTCCATTGGCTTCTTTGCTTTGAGGAATGAGTACACTTGATTATGCTGTTTTGTTTTAAATTATTCATATGTTACTCTAGGCCTTTATCATCCTTTTCAATAAGTGAAATAAGTATCCTACAAGTAGTTGTCTTTTGCTCTGACTTGGTTAGTGCTTGGATGCCACCCACATGTATACCTGCATTTATGACTTCTCAATTATGTCTTTTATAAGGTCTCAGATAATTCTTTAATTTTCCCCCACATTCCTTTGTTTTTTAGCCAATAAACATGTGTAAATCTACTATATCAAAAATCAGAAAACCAAACCCTAAAATCTACTGTCTCAAAAACAAAAACAAAAAAAGTAAAAACCAAGAATCAAGAGAGGGGAATCCCATTTACTTGGTATTTCCCAGAGTCTTCATTCATTTCATAGTCTATTATCTTGAAAGAAAGGATTCAAGTGCCATTTTATTTGTTTAATTCACAAATCTTTAAAATCAAACTTTTGATCTTACAATACCCCTCAACTTTCTTCTATCTCTCAAGCCACAATCATTAAACTATGAAATTCAATAGATTTTTTTTTCCAGATGGGTCCTATTGGCATTGCTTGATTAATTATTCAGAAATATGTAATTCACTGGCCGTTTCTTCCATGTCTTTTTTAAAAATTTCTTCAGAAATTTATATCCTTCTGAATCTTTTAGTTTCTCCTTTCTATTCTGAAAATATTTATGTCTCTTTGCTTTTTTCAAAATTGAAACAACATGTTTTTCTTTGCATCCTGTCATTGTTTAGACTGCACTAACTAATTAGATTGGTTGCACACTGATATAAAAATTTACTTCTAGGATTCATCTTTAAATTCTTGATCCTTATGCTGAGTCTGGCTTGGCCATGTAAGGAACAGTATGACATACTTTCCTCCCCTAGAACAGAGTCAGCAAGGAGTGAGCCTCCACTAGTGTTGGTGGGCAGATCGCTTGTTTTTATAATAGTGTATATTTTCATGTTTCTCCTTAAGGAATGTCCTCTCTGCCAAGGGTAGTAACTCCATGACAATCAGAATAGCAAAAGTTCTAGAGGCGAGTGTGTGTATGTATCTCAGCAACATGGTAGAATGCTGTGACCTCAGGACAACCCTTCAGGCTGTGGGAAAGAACACTGAAAACATGACTTCAGATATATACAATTTCTCATCTGCAATATATACATATTGCAATATGTACATATATATATGCATAAATAGCATTAGTTTTCTTTCAGCCTATGATTTGTTTAAGCTGCTCACATAAATCCATTTCATCCCAAAAAGAAAGTGTTCATAGCTGTGCAACACTTGACATTGCCCATCCGTGTCTTCCACTACAACAGGCAGAAAACTTCACTGTAGTTTGACCTCAGATTGGCTTTTGTCCTCCAGTTGTTGAGTCTTCAAATTGCAATATGAATTTTTTTTAAGGAGCTTCACAGATCTAGAGGAACAGGGGCAGCTGCACTCTGAACCAGCTTCAGATAAGATACTAAGAAAAGAGACAAAGAGATTTAGAGAGGGGTTATTGAAAGGCAAACTCCCATCCTGCTAAGGTTTTTTGTTTATGCTTACAAAGGCAGGCAGATTATGAATTGAAGGTCAGCCTAGGATAGAGATAATTTAGGTCCAGGAGTGGTCCAGGTAGTTTTAGGGTAGGCTCTTACCCAGCTATCTTATTGTCTGTGCTTGTGCCTACTGTCTCTTTCAAGGGATCAAGGGGCTGGGGATTCATGGGATAATCAAAAGAGAACCTGGGGTAATGACTGAATTGATATGTAAGTTAAAGACTGGGCTGTTGATCTGCAAAAGATGAGATATCCAGAGGGTTTTCAGAATAGCAAGAGAAAGTTGTCTTGAGCAGAGCAGAACATACACAGAGAGAGAACATTCTGGAAATAGGCTATCAACTTGGACCCATAATCATTTGCTGTGCTTCTTTCTTCTCTCAGAACCCCTCTCCAAGTGGAGGCTATTCCTTGGTACCCTTATTATCAATGTAAATACTAAAATAATGTCTCCCTATCAAAAAAATTCTTTAATTAAGACTCCTATATCAGGCCACTCTGGCTAGAGGAGCAGGTAAGCTAATTTCAGATCTTCACCTATCCCTGCTATCTTCCAAATCCATTTATACATTTCCATCCCTATTTGTGTAACAGAACACCTGTTGTAGTCTCCCCTTCATCTCTGATCACCATCTCCTATGGATCACCTTTCCTCCAGCATTTCCTTCCACTCACTACAACACACAGACACCACACTCTCCTAAGAATCAGAGAGGGCGACAGAAACTAAGAAACAAAAACACCCACCCATCAAAAGCAAGATTAGATATCAGCATCTAAAATTACAAGTTTCCTAATCCCAGATGCCTAGATGAAATATCAACAACAATATAAACACAGAAAGCTTTCAAACTCACCAAAATTAAACAACCCATTATTGAATGAAAAAAAGAAATGGGTCAACATAGAACTTAAGAAAGAAAAAAGACTTTCTAGGATTGAATGAAAATAAATACACAGCATATCCAAACTTATGGGACATAATGAGGTGGCTCTAAAAGGCAAATTCATAATGCTAAGTAATTGATTACATATAAATAAATAATAATAATTGGGGAGATCTCATACTAGAATCTTAACAGCATACCCAGAAGGTCTAGAACCAAAAGAAGAAATCCTACCCCAAATGAGTAGACAAGAAATAATCAAACTCCACTGAAGTCAATAAAATAGAAACAAGCAAAAAGAAGTATAAAGGATCAATGAAACAAAGAAATGTACCATAAGTACATTTGTGTGTGTGTGTGTGTGTATGTATGTGTGTGTGTGTGTGTGTGTGTGTAATTGAGAAAATCAAGAAGAATTTGTTCTCTCCTGTATTACATCAAGACAGTAGTTTCTGCTCCCTTCTCTTTTCCCAATCTCGCAAACCCCAATCCCCACACCATTTGTTCATTCTCCATTTACCTTCAGAAAATGACATGCCGAGTAAGGATATAAACCAAACACAGCATATGAAGTTGCAATAAGACAGACACCTACCCTCATATTAAGGCTAGACAAGAAAACCCAGTAGGAAGAACAGGGTCTCAGAAGGAGGCAAAGGAGTCAGAGACAACGGCCACTATCATAAGTAGGAATCCCCACAAGAAGACAAAGATATATAACAACAAAATATATGCAGAGGGCCTAGGCCAGACTGTGCAGGATCTCTAATTTTCTGTCCAGTGTCTGGGAGTCCCTCTGAGGCCTGGTTAGTTGAATCTGTGGATTTCTTGTGGTGTCCTTGACCCCTTTGGTGCCTACAACTCTTCCTCCACTTCAGTGAGACTTCCTAAGTCATGCCTAATGTTTGGCTCTGTCTCTGAATAAGTTTTTATCAGTTGGGTGAAGCTTCTGTGATGACAGTTGGACTAGCTGCTAATTTCATTGACATTTTCCCCAACTGTCTGTTGTGTTTGGTTCTATTCTAAGTCTCTGGGCTATCCAGCTTCTGGTTCCTGCCCATCCCCACCAGGCAGTGTCAGGGGTGGGCTCCTTCTGCTTGCATGTGTCTCAAGCTGGATGAGTCATTGGTGGGCCACTCCCACAACTTCTGCACCTTTACTCCAGCACATCTTGCAGGCAGGGAGGACAAATTTTTCATTGAAGGTTTTTGTGGCTGAGTTGGTGTCCCACTCCCTTCACTAGAAGCCATACCTGTTTACAGGCTTTGTACCAACCTATTACTAGGAGTCTTAGCTGAGGTTACCTGTAGATTTGGGGGAGTTTTCGGGCAATAGGCTCCCCTGTCATTGAAATGCTGCCGGTTCCAATTATCTCTCCCAGCACTCTCTCCTTCAATCCTCTCCTCTCTACCTAACCCCTCTTGTTCTTATTCCCACCTGCTTCCAGTTCACCTGTAATATCTATTCTATTTCTCCTCAGGGAGATTCATGCCTGTCCTCTCCCCGTAGTCCCTGAATCCACCTGTCTCCCCTATCCACTCCCACCCTGTTTAAGCCCTCTTTGTTACTTAGTTTGTCTGGGTCTGTGTATTCTTGCATGATTATCCTTTACTTTATAGATAATCATTTATAAGTGAGTATAGACCATGCTGGTCTTTCTGAGGTTGGGTAGGGTTACTTCACTCAAGATTATTTTTTTCTATTTCTATTCATATGCCAGTATATTTCATGACACCATTTTTAAGCAGTTGAGTAATCCTTCCTTGTGAAAATACACCACATATTTTTTCTTATCCATTATTTGGTTGAAGGACATCTAGGTTGTTTCAAGTTTCTGGCTATTATGAATAAAGTTGCTATGTACATAGTTGACCAAATGTCCGTGAGGTAGGATAGAACATCTCTTGGAATGCCTAGGCATGTGTGGCTTAATCTTGAGGTAGCTTGAGTCCCAAGTTTCTGAAAACTCACTATATTTGTAGTTACAGTGACTGTACAAGTTGTACATGCCTATTAGCAATAGAGGAGAGTTCCCCTTGATCTTTATCCTCACCAGCATGAACTCTCACTTGTGTTTTTGATCTTAGTCATTCTGATGGTTTGAAATGGAGTCTTAAAGTGGCTTTGATTTGCATTTCTTTGAAAACTAAGGATGTTGAACTTATCTTTAAGTATTACTCAGCCATTTGAGAGTCCTCTGTTGAGTACTGTTTATATCTGTACTCCATCTTTTAAAAATTGGTTACTTAGTGTGTTGATGTCTAGTTTTGAGTTCTTTATATACTTTGGATGTTAGCCCTCTGTACTTTAGAATGTAGTTATAAAAAACAATCCATGCTAGGCACCAGCAACTGGCAGTCTTCCCACCCCCATGGGGATCCCTAAGCAGTGGTCTGCCCGGGTTCCCTTGGTTAGCTGCTGCTTAACCCCTTGCACTTCCCTAGCCATCTGCCCCCCATGGCTAGCCTGCAGAAACTGGCTGCCAATGGTTCTAATCCCTTCAGCCCCTTAAAATGAAAACTCCAGAGGCTTGTAATTTGCCAGCTAGATTTATAACAGTAAATCCTCAATCCTCAAAATTCCCACACAAAGAACTCAAAACTCAATTGATATTGATACAAGCTGCACACCTATGTTGGACAGATGTGCCTTACATTATTCAATCATCTATCTATGAAATCTCCAGTTACCTATTACTCCTAGGAGCATGTGGTTCTTCTGGTTTATCATCCTCTCCTTCAGGTACTATCTTGCCTTTCCTGTCTCCATCTCTGTCTCTGTCTCTCTCTGTCCCTTCTCTAATACATTCAGCTCTGCCTTCCTTTCCATTACCCAATCGTAAACTTTAGCCTTATCTGATTAATTAAGATTTCACCTGACCTCACCTGAGTACAGACATAAGATACAGGGTAAAAAAATCAGACAACATTCTATAACACTATGCACCAATATGCAGTTGGTAAAAATATTTTTCCATTCTGTAGGCTATTTTTCCCTATTGATGATGTCTTTTGCTTTACAGAAGTTTTTCAGTTTCATGAAGTTCCATTTATTAATTGTTGATTTGAATGCCTCTGCTGTTGGTGTTCTGTTTAGAAAGTTGGCTCCTGTGCTAATGCATTAAAGGCTATTCCCTACATTCTCTACTAACTATATTAATCCTGCCAATCCATGAGCATGGGAGATCTTTTCATATTCTGATATCTTCTTCAATGTCTTTCTTCAGAGACCATTATCATATCATCTGCACATAATGGTACTTTGACTTCTTCCTTTCCAATTTGTATCTCCTTGATTCCCTTAAGTTGTTTTATTTCTTTAACTGGAGCTTCAAGTACTATATTGTATAGATATAAAGAGAATAGGCAACCTTGTCTTATCCTTCATTTTAGTGGATTTGTTTCTCTCCATTTAATTTGATGTTGGCTATTGGTTTCCTGTATATTGCCTTTCTTATGTTTAGGTATGTACCTTTTATCCTGATCATTCCAAGACTTTTATCATGAAAGGGTGTTAGGGTTTTTCAGCATATAATGAGAAATCATGTGTTTTTCCCTTCTTTTTTTATATTGTAGATTATATTGACAGATTTTCATATATTGAGTGATCCCTGCATCTTTTGGATGAAGCCTACTTGATCATGGTAGAAGATCCTTTTGATGTGTTCTTGAATTCATTTTGTAAATATTTTCTTGAGAGCTTTTACATCAATATTTATGAGGGGAAAGTGGTCTGTAATTCTTTTCCTTTGTTCAGTGTTTGCGTGTTTGGGTATCAGGGTGACTGCAGCGTCAAATCTATGAGTTTCTTGGTGTTGCTTCTGTTTCTCTTTTGGAGAATAATTTGAGGAGTATTGGTATTAAGTGTTTAATTTATTTCTTTATTTCTGCTTTGACCAAGTAGCCATTCAATAGAGAGTTGTTCAGCTTCTATGAGTTTGTGGGCTTTCTATTGTTTCTGTTGCTGTTAAAATCCAGCTTTAATTTGTGGGAGAATGATTAGATACAGGGGATTATTTCAATTTTCTTGTATCTGTTGAGATCCACTTTGTGACTAAGTGTGTGGTCAATCTTAGACAAAGTTCTATGAGGAGCTGAGAAGGTGTATTCTTTTGTGTTTAGGTGAAATGTTCTGTGGTTATCTGTTAGATCCATTTGAGTCACAATGTTTGTTAGTTCCATTATTTCTCCATTTAGTTTTTTTTTTTTCTGAATGACCTGTTCATTGGTGAGAGTGGGCTATTAAAGTCTCCCACTATTAATATATGAGGTTTAATTTAAGCTTTCATAATGTTTCTTTTACTAACGTGCGTGTCCTTGCATTTGAACCGTAGGTGTTCAGAAGTGAGATGTCCTTTAATGAGTATGAAATTTCCTTTCCCATATCCTTTGATTAATTTTTATTGGAAGTCTATTTTGTAAGATACCGGAATGGCTACACCAGTTTGCTTCTTGAATCTGTTTGTTTGGAAAATCTTTTTCCAACCCTTCAATCTGAGGTAATGTCTATCTTTGATGATGAGGTGTGTTTGTCATATGCAGCAGAAGGATAAATCCTGTTTTCATATTTGCCTGTTAACTTGTGACTTTTTATTTGGAAATTGAGTCCATGATATTAACAGATATTAATGAATGAGCATTGATTGTTAATTCCCAATGTTATTTTGTTGTTGTTGTTGTTGGTGGTGGTGTGTGCATTTCTCTTCTTTGGGTTTTGCTAATATGAAATTATTTATCCCTTGTGTTCTTATGGGTGTAGTTAGCCTATTAGGGTTGGAATTTTTCTTCAAATACTTTCTGAAGGGCTAGATTTGTAGTTAAACATTGCTTAAGTTGACTTTGTCATGAAATATCTTGTTTCTCCATCTATGGTCATTGAAAGTTTTACTAGGTATGGTAGGCTGAGCTGGCATTCCTGGTCTCTTAGAGTCTCCATTACGTTTGTTCATACCCTTCTGGCTTTTACAGTCTCCCTTGAGAAGTCAAATATAATTCTAATAGGTCTGACTTATGTTACTTGACCTTTTCCACTTGCAGTTTTTAGTATTCTTTCTTTGTTCTGTGTGTTTAGTGTTTTAATTATTATATGGTGGAGTGATGTTTTTTCTGGTCCAATCTATTTGGTGTTCTATATGCTTCTTTTACCTTTATAGGCATGTTCTCCTTAAGGTTAGGGAATTTTTCTTCTATGATTTTGTTAAAAATATTTTGAGTCCTTGACCTAGAGATATCCTCCTTCTTCTATTCCTATTATTCTTTGGTTTGATCTTTCCATATTGTTCCAGTTCCTAGATGTTTTATGTCAGGAACATTTTACATTTAACATTTTCTTTGACTGATGTATAAATTTCTTCTAATGTATCTTCAATACCTGAGATTCTCTCCCCATTGCCTGTATCTGTTAGTGATGCTGTGTCTATAATTCCTGTTTAATTCATAATTCTTACCTATGTTTTCCATCTCTAGGACTCCTCCAGTTTGTGTTTTCTTTATTATTTTTATTTCCATTTTAGATCTTCAACAGTTTTATTCACTTCTTTCACCTGTTTGTTTTTTCTTGGCTTTCTTCAAAATATATTTTTCCCTCTCAGTGGTTTTATTTTTTATTTGTGTGTGTGTGTGTTTTCCTGGATTTCTTTAAGGAATTTATTAAGTTCCCCTTTAAGAACTTCTATCATCTCCATAAAATCAGTTTTAAAATCATTTTCTTGTGCTTTGGCTTGGAATAACCAGGCCTTATTTAGTGAGATATCTAGGTTCTGATGCTGTATTGCCTGGGCTATTGTTAATTGTGTTTATATGCTGTCCTCTGGGCATCTGGATTTGGGGTAATTATAGTTTTAAGTAGTGGTTTTTGAGTTTTTGTTTTTGCATGGATGTTTATTGTCTTGGTTTCAGTCACCTTTCTAGCTTTCTGGAATGTGTAGCTTGTATTTCTGGTGACTGATGAGTCCTCAGGTCCAGGAGGGCCTCTCCACTGTGGTTTTTGCCTCTGGAGTTCTGGGATTCTGAGAAATGGCATGACCTTCAGAGTTATGGATAATCAGGTGGACTCAGGTAGAGCACGGCACTTTTGCCAGGGTTGTGGGCTGGGATATGAATCCTGGGTTGGGAAGTACTTTTGGGGGATGTCTGCAGGTTATAAGGAGTGTCAACAGGTGGTAGGCAGAGTATCATATGGATTTCTGCATACATGTGTGGCCTCCAGTAGAGTAGAGTGTTTCTGCCAGAGTTGTGGGCTAGAATTCTCCAATACACATACATCATGTATGTCAGCAAGAATCCCTGTGATATCCAATGTGTGGCTATATTTTCTAATATTAGCTTTTGTTTTCTCTTACCAAATTCCAAGCCTAAAATGGGTAGTTTTGCTGTGTAATCTGTAGATGAAATTATTTTTCATACATTGTTTCACTAAACAGTAGCTGTTTGAATTTCTAGATTTATCAGCTAGATTATATTAGATTATCATTACACATCAAAAACTTATTTGTAGCCTAGGGAAGGAGGAAACTTTAGCACCCCAAATTGGGCAGAAATCATCATTGTGGAAACTGGATTTGATATACTTATTTTGCTCCTCATTGCCTGATTTCATTTTATTTTATTTCTCAGCAAGTTCCTTCCTGTTTCTGCATTTCAGTGATATATTTAAATATATTAAATTTCCATATATACATCTCTCTATATGTATATCTTCATATAATTCAGATACATGAAGAAAATAACTCATATATATGAATTTTATATACATATTCAACCTAAAAATGTTATCGATCATGTATTTTCCTAATTTGCTTTGCTTACAAATAGTTAAAGTATAACTGAATTTCTTTCTATTTCATTCCTCCAAACATGTAAATCCAAATGTCATATGGCCTTACTAAAAAATTGCTCTACAAATAAATTTAATGAAGGATTTAATACATCAAGCATTGATTACTTTTATTACATTAATTACAACTTGCTTATTTTTCATAATGCATTAAACTTCAGAAATCTTCGCATCTATGTTAGAACATCTGGAGTATTGCTCATGAAGCAACTTTTCCTGAAAACTGCCACAGATTTCTTGATACCGAGATGGTTTTATGTGGTATCACATAACGGAAGAAGGATTGGCTCTAAAGCTGTAGAAGTTTAAGAAAGCCATTTTAATGCATGACTGTAAAAGTGTCAGCTAGTGTCCTGTGTCACAGTGGTATTCACTTCGCCCTGTTTTTCCCCTCTTCTTTCCACTGAGTACAGTTTACTGCTGTAGTTACTTCTTTATGAAAATTTATGACGCTCTTTCTAGAGTTTTGTTCCTTCACGACACTGCAGTGCAATTCAGATGGGGGAGTGGAGGTGAGTACTTTCCAGTCCTCATTGAAGCAACATTATCTGAAGAGATCTGAGTTCCAAGCCCAGAGACAGCTAGGCAGAGTTTTATGGATGGAAAGTTTAAAATTCTAAGTATTGTATAAGTAAAAATAGAACAAATTTATAATTTTATTTATTTATTAAATAAATAGGATATATTATATATGTCCTATTAATAAATAATATATTTGTTTAAACCAAGAAGAGTTTCTTGAAATTTCTAAGGAAAACACATTAAATCAACTCAGAAAGTTATTAAAACTTCAAAAAAAGTAGAGTAACAGTTCTTACACAGATATACTTCAGGTTTGAAAATTACACACTTTAGGAAGAATATGGAAATGATGTCAAGACATTTATGAATATGAAAAATGTTAAAATGCCATCACATCTATGGAAGTGTGATACCTGGCTAATAATTATTTAGTCTCCTTTGTAGAAAATATATGTCTCAGCTAACACACTATGTGTATGTTTTCTTCTATTATGCTTGCCTAGCCCACATTGTAATAATTCTTATGTTTTCCAACATGAGTGCCTTTAATTGTCAAACTTCTCATAAACAAAGAAGGAGAAAAGATTAAAAATAATTAGGATCAAAGCAGTCTTTCACATATCTATCTAGCCTTGGTTCAGACAGTAAGAATTTTATCCGACGAATATGATGGACTAACTTCCAAGGCTTTTGATTTACGACAAGGTGAAGCATTAGTATGGACTACTGCCTTTCTTAGCTGAAACTAACCTTGTAAGTGAAACACACCCACCCACCCACCCCTCACACTCCAGCCTGTCATGAAGAAGTTGCTATTTCCCAATGGAAAGCTGTTTCGAGAGGAGAGACTGGAAACTGAAGATGATGGACAGTGGGAAATATTTTCTTTTTCAGTTGTAACGTGGATGGTTCATTGCGATTAGTGGTCACTATAAGACAGTAAAATCCACGGGACCAACTTCCTTTTTCTTTTTGAGATGAGATGTATAATGTAGATTGAAAAGCTGAAGATGTAGTAAAGAGGGAGAATTATCTGTCTTTTTAAACCCCGAGTCAGGGCTGGTGAGATGGCTCAGTGGTTAAGAGCACTGACTGCTCTTCTGAAGGTCCTGAGTTCAAATCCCAGCAACCACATAGTGGCTCACAACCATCTGTACAGCTACAGTGTACTCATATACATAAAATAAATAAATATTAAACCCCGAGTCAGATACTGAATGTATATTACAGTGTTGGAGACTGAGACCCTGCCCATTGCATGAACTTTTTTTCTGCAGCATTTTCTCTAGATCTTGAATAAGATTTGGAGCACTGACTCCACTTTAAAAGGTGTTTGATTTTTAATTTTCCCCTCTCATTCAACTCTCTAAGTATGTGACTTAAAAAATACACCCTTTGAGACACTTGCCTCAGAAGTACTGAAGGTTTATGTGGGCATTTTACTCTGCTCTCCACTTCCCACATAGCTGTGGCTGATAAACTATGGGATATTTAAAGAATGCATAAAGGTCACAAACTATGATAAACATCTAAGTGGACTAGAGTCAGTGGAAGTGCACAGCATTAAATGTGCACTAAAGCTGAAAACCATCTGGGCTTTACATCACTAAAGATAAGAGATGATGGCTAGTTCATCAACGTCTGCAAAGAAAATTAGCCTCAAGGTTTATAAGTCTACCAGGAAAAAAAGGAGATAGCCTCTATTATGAAACTAGGCTAGGAAACAGTAGTCAGAGAAGTGTGGACCTATGAATAATAGTGACTAAAGATTCTGATATAGCTTTCAGGACTAAGGAGAGTTCCATTGAATTAAATGTGATAATGTGAGAAAACTTTGTTGGACAGCTGGGAACAGAGTAATGTGATCTAGTAAGAACAGAGGCTGAGGAGATGCAAGTTGAGATTCATTTACAAAATGATCAGCAAAGAAAGCTCAAAGAAAGCAGATTCAGGGAAATAAGTATTAGAAACAGAAATCAATTCAGTCTAGGACTGCCTACATTCAAAATTAGACTTTTTCCATTTCAGTTAAATGTCTCAGACACACCCACACAGAACACACTGAAGCGTGTCTGTTACCTAGTTGCTTTTAAAATCCAGTCAAATTGACAATGAAGATACACTGTCATAGTCCACATGTGCAGCAGGGAACAGAGCTGGAGACACACTCTCATAGTCCATATGTGCAGCAGGGAACAGAGCTGGAGATACACTGTCATAGTCCACATGTGCAGCAGGGAACAGAGCTGGAGATACACTGTCATAGTCCACATGTGCAGCAGGGAACAGGAGGTGGAGACACACTCTCATAGTCCATATGTGCAGCAGGGAACAGAGCTGGAGGGAGGATACTCTTCAAAGATGGTGCTTAGCCCAAATGATTCCATAAAAACATCTCAGATACCCAACATGATTTCACAAGATTTGGTATATGTCTTGTTTTTGTCCATCTTGCTTTGGCTCAACCTTTCCTCGCTATGCTCCCATTTCTCCTATTTGGAATGTAAATATGTATTATGTGGGATTTATGCTGAAAATATATAACTTGTTTCCCTTTTTTTTTTAAACAAGGGCTCACAGTCAAGAGAATTCTACTGTCCCACCTAGGGATCCACCACATCTGCAGACACCAAACCTAGATATTCTTCCTGGTGTCAAGAAGCACTTGCTGACAGGAACCTGGTATGGCTCTTTCCTGAGAGGCTCTGCCAGAGCCTGACCAATACAGATGAGGGTGCTTGCAGCCAACCATCAGACTGAGCATGGGGATCCCAATGAAAGAGTTAGGGGAAGGACTGAAGGAAGTGAAAGGGTTTGCAACCCCATAGGAAGAACAACAATATCAACTAACCATATACCCCAGAGCTCCCAGGGACTAAACCACCAACCACAGAGTACACGTGAAGGAACCCATGACTCCAGCTGTATATGTAGCAGAGGATGGCCTTATCTGGCATCAGTGGGAGGGGAGGCCCTTGGTCCTGTGGAGGCTCGATAGTCCATTGTAGGGCAATGCTAGGGAGGTGAGGTGGGCATGGGTGGGTGGGTGGGGGAGCTCCCTCATAGAAGTAGAGGGGAGAGAGAATGGGTCTGCGAAGAGGAAAGTGGAAAGGGGGACAACATTTGAAATGTAAATAAATAAAATAGCCAATAAAAATATTTAAAAAAAGAAAGAAAAACTTTTAAAGAAATTTGGAACTGGAAAACTATGGGGACTTTCAAAGCTAGATAAAATGCATTTTTCATAATGAGTTACACATGAAACTACCCTAACCAGTGTCAGACTGTATGGATGTCACAACTGTTGGGAGTTCATATTTGCAACTGCCCTGCTGTCTCCAGAAAAGTTCCATATTTTGCAGTTTTTGGTCAATGAAGACCCCCATAAACCTCAAAATATTACAGATGTTTGCTTGTCCTTAATCCCTTTATTTAAGGAAATAGTCCATATGTGACCAAGTAAAACCTCACAAGGAAGAATCCATTTTCTGAAGATCATAGCATGGACAGCTGCGCATGGTAGCTCATGCCTATAATCTCAGGACTTAGGAAGCAAAAGTAAGAGGGCTGCTATGAATCTGAAGCCAGCATGTCTAGACTTAGAGAAAGAAAGAAATCCTATTAAAAGAGAAAACAGAACAAAACCAACCAACCAAACAAACAACACCAATGACAACAGAAAAGCATGAAGTTTGCTAGACCAGACTCTGTCATTTCATATTATTTGGTTCAAAAGGGGTTACTGCTGTGAGTGTCAACATCACTAAAATCATGATAAAATGCTACTAATAACAATCAAAACTGTAGTTGCAAAATGGGATGCAGCTTCCCATTTTAGATACAGAATAACGGCCAGTTGCAAAGAGGAAACTTTTCTGGATTCAGCAGGGCAATGGCATAGATGAACTCAGGGTGGTGCCAGCATACATAAGACATGCATTAGATCAAATCAGAAAAAAAAAATATCCATAGGTGGGCACAAAGTCTTCCTCTTAGCCAAGGAGCTATTGGCAGTTGGTAGATCCCAGGAGTTCCCTTTATTGGTGTGGCCACTGGTAGTCATGGACCATTCTCTCATGGAAGGATGCAGATCTGAGAGTAAAAGCCTGACTTGATGGTTTTAAAGTAAAAGAGGACACAAAGTTAGGTAGGTAAGGAAGAGGATGTGGATCTGAGAGTGGTTGAGGAGGGTGACTATGATATAAAAAATGGTATCAAGATCTCAAAGGACCAGTAAAAAGTTAAAAATCTAGAACATTGGTTGTGAAAATCCCAAGTATACTATCAATAAAACAATGTGATTAATTTTTTAAAAATGTGAAATCTGCCTTAATCAGTTTGTACATCTATAACAAATTGCTATAGTCTAAATGGCTAATAACAACCACAATGTTTTTATTCTCAGTTCTGAAGGCTAGCAGTCATAAAGGAATATGTCAGGAGGTGACATTCTATTCAGGTCTGTCTTCTGGATTTTAAATGTTCAATCTCAATTGATAGAGAAGGAGCTAAAGACACACACAC
>NW_022196905.1:180732224-180761188 GCF_008632895.1 Mastomys coucha | reverse complement strand
ATATATATATATATATATATATAGGCAGTGTCCTGATAAAGAATTTATATGAAGCTCAACAGTAAACTCCAGAAAATTATGCCCCACTATTCACTGATAAAGGACATAAAATTAGTGATAAAAAGCCACATAAGCTTTTAATAAGTATAGTTGCTTTGGGCTGGCAAAAAGGGGCTATCTTTTTAGGAATATTGACATGAACTCGCACATTATATAAGGATGGGGCAGAAGCAGAGGGCAGGAAGCATGGATAGTTTATTTATGAGTGGCCAAACTTTAGTTTGGTGTTTATCTTGGCATTAGTCAGGTTGGGTATGCTGTGATCCCAGGGGCTGCTTCTCTATGGTAAAGAAGACAGATCCAGTCCCCGTCTCAAGATGTATATTCATCATATATGTTGTTCCTGGAGTCTTAAGTGAGCAGTATTATAACTTATAAATGTAGATTAATGAACAGATGATGACACACAATTACCCTTCAGAATGAGCTTTATTAAGAGGCAAAGGGTTATTATTACCTTGAGCACTAATGACTGGGCCTCAAAGCAGGAGAGCAATTAGGAAAGATAGAACATTATACCATGGGTGACAGGATGGGTCCTTGAAGAGAGAGAGGGGTTCCTTTGATCTAAACAGGGAATGCATTAGGAGAGATGGCCATCCTGTGTAGCATGATAAGGACTCTAAGTGAGAGACAGAGCATTCACGGATAGGCAGCACAAAGGAAGAGACAGCTAGGATTGTAATATTGGAATACAGACAGCACAATGAAGTCCTAAATGGAGAGATGGGGCCTTTAGTTTATAGAATATCAGGAAAGATAGCACCATAGTTATTGGCAGTCAACATGGGGCCTTCCAGTTCAGAGAACAGAGAAAACAAGGATTCTGATTTTTATGAATTTTCAGTGGGGTAGGTAAACCTTCTATCAGGTGATTTAGCCTGGCCTGTAACATCTGCCAAGAGGCACAGTGGTAGATCTATCCTTATCTTTATCTTAAAGCTGCAAGGAGAGGGGCTGTAAGACACAGCACAGCATGTATATCAATTCTCTGTTAGAGAGAGACAGAGTCAGAGAAACATAGAGACACAGACACAAACACAGACACAGACACACACACACAACATACACACACACACACACACACACAGAGAGAGAGAGAGAGAGAGAGAGAGAGAGAGAGAGAGACAGAGACAGAGACAGAGACAGAGAGAAACAGAGACAGAGAGAGACAGAGACAGAGAGAGACAGAGACAGAGAGACAGAGAAGCCTTGACATTATTTCTGCAAGATAGAGGAAAGCTACTGTGTCTATGAACAAACATTTAGAAGTGAATAATTCAGAGCCAATGAGACAGAAATGTCAGGTTTTTGCCTGTTTTTAGTTATTGACTGGGAATTTGAGACCCATACAAAGAGTAAATGCTTTGTACAATAGTAGTTTTAAAGTCCTTATTAAAAAGCACTTACTCTATTAATGAAGACTATATTCCTTTGACCTAATCTCCTTTTAAAGACTCCACTTGCTAATATCTGGACTTATCATCACAGCCCGTGTGCATGCGCGTGCTTGTGCGTGCGCGCACACACACACATACCACACACATGCACACACACACAACACACACACACACACACACACACACACACACACACTATAACAGGGTTCTATTAGGATAAATTTTCTGTTATAATTACTTTTATACAATACACGTGTGACTGTAGCTTACATAAGATGAATTAATTTCTTTGGATCATAATAGTTTGCTACTCTCTAATCATGACCTATATAAAGACCCCACCTTGAACCACAAAATCATTTTTCTCTAAAGAAAAGAAAATTAGCTCATGTAAACTGTAACATGAGGCAAATCAATCCTATCAATTTTTACCAATATCAACAACTAGAATTTGTAAAATAGTCAGTACAGGATCTGTTTTCTTAAGGCAGCTTTATTGGCTTCCTTCTGGCAGACTGCATAAATAATAATGTACTTATAAAATTATATACCACCAATACTTATGATCTCTCTAGATTACAGTGCCCATCCCAGAACTTACTATGTAGACCAGGCCGACCTCAAATTTATAGAGGTCCATTTGCCTCTGCCTCTTGAATGCTGGGACTAAAAGTATATGCTACCACTCTTGGCTATATTATAACCATTCAATCAAAAAACAGGTATATTTTTAAGAGCTCAGACTTAGCATTTGAGCTTCTATATCTATAGGTTGAAAACTGGAAGCTAATAAAATTAGTAAAACGAGTTTAACTTCCTTAAGTTAGTCTAAGAGAAGAAGCAGTTTAAGGATAGTTAGAGCTGTTAGTCCACTTGAAGCTTCTATTTGAATAATCATTGCCAGAGAAAAATAACGAAGTAAAAGTACCCAATAATGTTTTAGAGGCATAAAACCATTACCATATGACTTATACCTTTTAATGAATGATGCTGTGAGAATTTATTATGGGCTTATGTGTATGGGGGTGTGAAGATAGATGTTTGTGTTAGTATGCACATATGCATGTGCATCTAATTACATGTGCATATGTATATACATGCATGCACATGCGGAGGCTCGTCTGTTTGTCTGATTCTCTGTAGCAGAGAGAGATTTCGAGACAGAGTCAAGGCAGATCAGGGCCTACTGGCAGATTCTCTAGCCTGCTGAGGCATGGAACAATGAGAGGGGATATACTTAAGGCTCAAGGTGAGAAGCTGAACATTGTATTGACCTTGGTGGAAGGAACAGGGAGGCCTCTGGATAAGAGCAGATGGCTGGTGTATATTTTAGCAATCATTTCTGTTAGCTTGTGGCATTGCTTCCCATGGTAATGTGAGCTATAAAATGCTATGAAAAATGAACTCAAGGCTGCTGGCTGCTGCTGCAGTATCGACTGGCAGCCCTCCCAAATCTCTCTCTTGTCTTTGCATCTTTTTATACCTTTCATATCTTTAGTCCTCTATCCACTGTCAGAGGCTCTTCTACTCCTGCCTGTGTGCCCTGGCACCAGAGCTTGATGTCAGGCATCTCTTTTAGTTACTCTCTATTTATTTTTTGAGACAGTCTCTCACTGAGCCTGATCTTTACTGATTTGGCTAACATGACTGACCCAGCAAGCTCGGAGAATCCACCCATGTCTGTACTCCATGTCTGTACTCCAAGCTCTAGGGTTTCAGGTGTGTGCCATCGAGTTCAGCTTTCTGCGGGTGTTGGCAATTTGAACTTTAGTCCTCATGCTTGCAGCGAGAGCATTTTACCAACCAATCTATTTCCCAAGCCCCTGGTATGTTTTACTACAAAAGGCCACACACATTTGATAGAAACACAAAAATAACAAAAGTGGTAATGAAGTGGAAGAATATATATTTAACATAGATTTGCATGGGAAAATGGTCATAATCTTCTTACAAAATAGGCAGAGGCAGAAAGAGGAAGTTAAAAGTTAGGAAAGAATAGTTGTTAACAGTTATCTCAGGACTTTGAAAGCTGACACAGACCAGAAAACCAAGAAGGAATGTCACAAAAATAAACAAAATGGTAAATTCATCCACTATTTTATTTACTTTAGCATGCACCCATTAATTACTTTCATTGTACACACAGGTCCTTCCTTCCTAGGCAGTCCAGGAAGACTGCCTAAGCTTCCCAGGGTTTACAAACACTGTGGTAAAGGGTGCCCCTGGACCAGTGAATACAGGTCTAAGAAGGACATACGAGGTAATCTTTGGCAATCAGCAAGTGGCTTTGGGCCCTAGCTCCAGATATGAGACGTTTCAGACAAGATCAGCTGAAAGTTACCAGGTTATAGAAAAACTACTGATCCAACAAGTGTTTGGTTCATTGATAATCTTTTAGACTAAGCAAACAAGTCTCATTCATGCTAGAGAAAAAGCCTTTTTATTTTATTTTTCACTAAAGTGGGGAAGTGTAGTGAGAATTTTGGTTTCTTTAAAAACCCAGTTATGTTATGTGACTATGTTTTTGTTTTAATCTCAGGTATGGAATATGGGGCTGCTTCAACTTGTCCACAGCCATTAATCACAAATGTCTCCATAGTAGGGGCATAATCCTTCCCAGCTGCAGATAGTTTAATTCTGGGGTTCTGGAGAGGGGATAAGTGGGAGAACTCAGGGCTGTGATGGTTGTTGCTCTTCTGCTGCTGCCCCAATGCTGGCTTGCTGGTTTGTTGGACTGTAAGATACTCTGATAACAAATATTGGACTTTCTCCAAGGATCCCAATGCCTCTAATCAACAGGAAGTAGCCTATAGAGGTCTAGGTCCCCTTTCCTATAACCTTCTTTCTCTCCTATCTAGTGTTGGAGGATCAGAAGAGATCAGGGTGGAATAAGGGTTGGAAGGGAAGTAGAGGTATAAGAACTTAATATGATAATAACACAAGTGTGCCAACAGTTTGATGTCTAGAAAAAAATTGTGAGTGTGGAAGCTCTATTAAAGTTGTTGTGCCATTATACTTCAGTGTTGAACTGTGAGAGGAAGCGATGAGTCTTTGCTGTTGGACATGCATGGATATATGCAAGCAGAAGCAACCAAAAACCACAGTTAGAAAAAGTCAAAACTGAAGAAAGATTAGCAGTTCATCAGTTTAAGACCAGCCTCTTTCGAGAAGCAATAGTATTAATGATGCTTCTGTGTACACTCTTCTATTCAAGCACAAGCTTAAATCCCACCTTCTGGGGAAATACATAATGCCAGCAGACATGGAGACCGCTCTTTCAAGCGCTTGCATGATTTTAAATGGTGTGCTATAAATCTTGGCACTTCTCTACTAAGGTTAGGTCACACAAAGCTTAACAGCTGTAGTTTTAGTGAATACTTGCATCTTGCAGTATGTATGCATAACTGTTAAGTGTGATTCTAAAGCCCCACCTCCCCCCAACGATGAATATTTCCAATGCTGAGACTTAAAGGGAAGCTCCAGGCTTATGGTTTAACCTTGTCTGTGGCTAAATGCTGAACAGGAGGCAAGGTGTTGGGCAGGCTTAAAACATGATTCCTTATGCAGGAAGAAGATTAAAGCCTAAGCCATGAGGGCAACATTTCTCCTTATCAGTGAGGAACTTCCAGCATTGCTCTGGGCAAGTGCTTTAATCTCCATGATACACAATCTGAACACTATGAATAAAAATACATGCCCCTTTGCCCTTTTTAATGTTGAGATTTTTCAATATTGCCAGGAAATAGCTTTAGGAACTCTATCTAAGCTGTGTGACAAAGCACTGTAGCCAGAGCTATTTCTCAAAATCTTTTGGGAAGTGCTATTTTTATTTTACTCTGGGACTTTTAAAGTGGATACCATACTGATACTGCATTACTAGTCTAACTAAATTATTGGTTCAGTTTTGTTTCACATATTAAAAATTGGAAATTGTTAAGACTATAAAAATTTCTTTTATACTATACAGTTTTCATAAAATTATAAAAACCATCTCTTAGTTTATTGAACAATTGAAAATACAAAAAAAGAATGGATCTATGTAAAAAAAGATCATTAAAAAACACATAACTTTGAATTTTATGTTCCTGAGTTGCTTGGTAACAATTTTCCTTCTAATGTAGCTAAAACTTTGATTATGTATAGACATTTATATTAAGTATTATTTTTGAACTATAATTTCCTATTTAGCATTTTATCATAAATACATATTGTTTCTTAATAATTATAATATATTTTAATTACCATAATATATTTACATCTCTTAGAAACAATTTAGTGTTTATAAACTGTTTTTAATTTTATTTGATTTTACAAATAGTACTTTTTTTTTTTTTTTTTTTTTTTGATATTTTGAGACAAGGATTCTCTGTATAGCCCTGGCTGTCCTGGAACTCACTCTGTAGACCAGGCTGGCCTCGAACTCAGAAATCTGCCTGCCTCTCAAATAGTACTTGCAAATAAACACTTTTTAAATCTTTGGTTGAACCTTATCTTTTCTATGAGAGAAGTTTGTGAGTATTTTTAAACAGTATTTTTTATGATGCATCATCTCACATCAACAGAGAAAGCAATTAGCAGATTGAAAACATTTAAACTATTCTGTTGTCTGTCACTCCTTACACACACACACACATACATTAAACTATTTATTTTTTTTACTGGAAACATTTTATTGATGAGACCCTACCACCTGCGCAAAGTGCTCCTGACACCATCCTCCTTGGCAATGCCATCTTTCTTGAATGTCCCATGAAAGCTTTCTTCTCTTCCATGGTCCACAAACAACCATGGCCAAACTTGGAGGTGGTATCAATGAACTTCAGGTCTTCTCCAGAGCCCGACATTTGGTCTGGACCAGCAAGGACTTACGAAGAGTAAACACTAGCTTCCTGGATCCTACCACACAGTCTTTGAGCATGATGAAGTCATTGGTCCCCTCACCATAACAGACAAAGCCACTCAGTGGGTTGATGCTCTTGTCAGACAGGTCATAGTCAGTAGATGCATCGTTCTTGATCAGTTTACCATCCTTGATGAGGTAGCATTGACCAATCTTGTAAATCTGCTTATTAATCTCTGTCCGGTGATGGTAGCCTTTCTGTCCAGCTCGAGACACAGAGAAGGGTACTCGGGCAGGGTGCCAGGCTCCAATACAGGCAATTTTGTGCAGACAGACCTCGATGGGTCTTTTGGAGCAGTTTCTTTGTATGCCAACGACTGGTCACTCCTTTGTACTCTTTGCTTTTGTCATACTGATGATGTCAGTCATCTAATCCTGCCCAAACACCTGGTTCACAGGAACCTGCTGCTCCAGCCTCTCTCCGCCCCAGTCTAGCTTCTCAGCCACAGTGCCCCCATTCTTCTGGATCTCCATCAAGTGTGCCTTCTTCTGGTGCAGAAGAAGTAGACACATCTGACTGTGTGCAGTTATGTGGATGACCTGGCAGTACTACTTCATGCTTTTGAAGTCCTTCTCCAGCTGTTTCTTGCCTGTGTCATCCTGCCCTTTCTTACAGTATTTGGTGAAAGCCTTCTTCTTAGATTTGCTCCAGTTCTTATAGAAAAGCCTTTTACATGCCTCAGCAATTATGGTCTTGAAGGTCCAGAGGCCTTGTGGGATCTTTACATATCCCACGATGCCCACAACCCCTATGGCTGGAGTTTCCACAATGGTTACAGCCTCCAGGCCTTCTTTCTTTTTCACCTTAGACCTTGGCCTGTCAACTTCCCAGACGATGTGGGTCATGCTAGCCTTGTACCGTAGAAAGGCTGCGAGGTGAACAGGCTTGGAAGGGTCATCTGTACGGAAGTTCCTCACTGTCCCACGATGATGGCTGCTGAGCTTCAGCCCAAAGACCCATGCCTGGGAACTGAGAATTTCTTGTGAGACATCTCGCAGCCACATGCCTCTGATAGAGCCACATTAAACTATTAAATGCTCTGCTATCGTCGTAGTTTAGAACTACTAACTTGTACTACTTCCCGTGAATCAATTCAATACAAAATAATATGCTGCATTTAGGCATGGAAAATCCAAAGCCAGATGAGAGACAGCCTCAGATAGTGTGATGGTTGAGAGCAAGGACCACCTCAGAAAGTTCAAGAAGGGCGAGTGGCATAGTGCCAAGTGCTTCATGGCTCAAACTATTATGGGGCACAATCACTAATTCAGACAGGGTTTTGAAAAAGATTCTTACTTAAAGTAAGCTAGCAGTGCAGTTTAAATCTAGGAAATAATTAACCTAAAATTAATTAAAAGATAATTACACCATTTAAGCTCTCCTTCTTTTCCTTTCTCCTCCCATGTCTTCCCTCTCTATAACTTCACTTATTTATGGCCTCTGCTATTTAACTGTTGTTGCTTGTTTATAGTATGCACAAGGCATTTTTCCAACCCTTGATATTTACATAGATACTTTTAGCTAAGTTTAAAAGCAAAAAGTTAAAGAATCATCCACGCTTGTTTTGTGTTCAGACATTAATTACTGCTAACACTTTGTTATGTCTTTTCCTCGATGTACATTTTATTGTTTCCCTAAGACTTAGTGATGCTGCTATAAGGAAAAAGTCATGAGAAGACAGAAAAATTGTTCGTTTTTTTTTTTTTTGGGGGGGGTGGTGCGTGACAAGCTAAATGTATTTTAGACCTATAATGCTCTAGCTAGGAAGGCGAGCAGCCTCACTGGCAGTGGTGACATCCTAGCAGAACTAGACGGGGCAGATGGAATGGGCAAGGGGCTTCGATGTTTTGCTTCAGAGTGATTCTTGCTGTTATGTGGAAACTGAGGCCAGGGTCATAAGGAACAAAGATGTGGATCAAATTAATATAAGTGAGGAGATGTATTATTCAGTCTGTATAGACAGAAGGACCAGGACTGAAGAAAGTGTGGTCTTTGGCCAGGGAGTGTGGCTCATATAGTGTCAGGCGAAGCTGGTAGCCAGTTCCTAGACACTGTCAGTGTGTCAGCTTTTCAGGGTTAGGGGTAGGCTTCCTCACTGGCCCTGTACCCAGTACAATAGACTTTGGAGCAGGCATCACAGGGTAGGCAATAGTTTGCCACTCAGTAGATACAAAGAAAGACAGGTAAGTTCAGGGAGTCCAATTCTGAGTTAATAGACACATGGCATGTTCACTTCTAGTCTACTTACTAAATGATGTCACACACTACGGCCTGGCATTACAGAGACAAGCCAGAGTATGGTGAGCTAAGACATTAGTGATCAGGACCCTTCAGTAAGCTTGAAGCAGCTAGTCCATGCCTGATTACTCAAGGCCAGTTGCAGCAGACTATTCCTGTTTAGGGATGAATTACTAAGACTAGTCATATGTTTATAGAATTTCTTTATGCTCACGATCACATTGGGCCTTTCTGCTCTATATACAAGTATCAGCACAGCAGATTTTTTTTTTTTTTTTAGTCTCAACGATAATAGATGAAGTTGATTTTGATGTATAAAATAATTAGTATCCTCAAGTTAACTTTACCACATAAAACAATAACTACAGTCTTTCTTTTGGGTAACTACATTTTAAATCAAAATAATAAATTGTGTGGGTTAAGAGATATATAATTTAGTATATATATATATATATATATATATATATATATTTAAAAACTCATAGCTAATTTAAGAAAATAATGTTGAGTAGTCAACAAGCATCAGTTGTCAGTAATTAAGTCTGATCGATTCATAGTAATTCCTATTACTGATAGCTAGGAAACTCATTTGTAATTTTTAATTATATGTATGCCCCTGTCTGTGTGTAGAATGTGCACCTATGAGTGGATGTGACTGTGGAGGCCAGAAGTCGAGTCTGGAGTTACAAGTTCTGGGAACCAAACTTGCACCCTCTACGAAATCATGGAGTGTTTTTAACCAGTAAGGCATACCTGCAGCTCCACCTATTATTGTGAAACATTGCCTCACTCATTTCCTAGCATGGTGTAACTAACTCTATCTCTATGGACCATAACAAAATGTTTAAGGCAATGTAACTTAAGTAGTTTTCAGTTTATTGTTTGTAACCCCCACCTCTACATATTTTGAATTATTTGATCATAATATTTGCTATTACTAAACCATTCTTATCTAACAAAGCAGATGCTAATGGTCTGTTTTGATAGTATTCTTCTGCCACCATTGCCTTCAATGTCATATTTAGAGTATCTCTGTTTGGTTAATGGGAAGGATTTGTCTCTCTTATTTTAGGATTATTGTTAGTGAGCCTATACTGAATATATTAGCCTATTGTCCATTTCCAAGTAAAGACATGTGCCCAATTACAGATATATTAGGTTCCTGTATCTAAGCTCATGCAAGGACAAATAGAGAAATAGACCCACAAAAAACATAATTACTTCATAAACAGCAAAGTGGAGTCTTGTTTACATAAGAATGAATTCTATTTCTGGTAAATATGACTTATAAATTTTGTAAGTGTGTATTTCAGCATCCTAATAGTTTGACTTGCTTTTGCTGTGTATTAAAATAATCAGATCTCAGTAATTATATCTATTTATTTTCAAATAGAAAGTAAAAATTACAATCTTTTGTATTAGAATTTTTATATTAGAATTAGAACCTTTTATATTAGAATTAATTTTATTTCATAAGATCTTATTTATTAATTTCATTGGAAAATTAAAATAAATAATGATAAGACAGATGAAGAACTAGAAATTTAACTATATTGTAAGTGTCATTCTAGGAACCTTTTAAGAGTTTTATTTGTGTTTAAAAATTGGAGTACTGTGATCAGTTTCAAGGTTTGCTACATTTGTTTTACACTTAAAATAATACTCACATTAAGTAGTTTATTGAATTTAAAAATCAATTTTCAAGAAATAGAAACATTTTTCCATGGACCACTAATTTGTTTTGTACTACTGATGTGTTCAAAAGGAAATATTAAAATTCACTACTTGTCTGAATTTTGCTTCTGTGAATGTTCCAAGTTAATATAAATTAGTTGCTGACTGATTATTTACTTAAAATATTATCATATCAAACTGAGCACTGATGGCTAATAAAAATCTACTTATTGGGTGTTTTAGCCAGGATTGAATAGAGGAAAAAAAACCAAGAGAATAGATTCATATTAAACAGAGCATCATTAGATTTGTTTACATAGTATAGGCCAGGTTTTTAAAAAATGGCTGTCTTCACCCTGGAGAGGCTGAGAACCTGCTTCATTCAGGAGGCTGGCTAGCTTAATGCTCCCAATCTGGCAAATGGAAGGATGGTAAAGCTATTTTCTAAAGTCAGCGAAGGATGACAAAAGCATCAGGAGCAGCAGCAACTGAGTAGATGCACTCACAATAAGAGGCAGTTGTGAGTAGGCAAAATGGTACAGCTCTTCCCTTGGACCTCCTTGTATTTGGATTAAAGCTGGACAATGCTTCCCACAAGTGGACTCTTCATTTTCGTGAACTCCTCACAGATTTGGTTAGAGGATTACCTCTGAAATCCAATAAAGCTGCAATTCTCATGGTCAGTAAAAATCTACTGAGTAAATGCGCATAACGTTTTGGTTCTTAAGAAACTAACTAGAACTTGTAGTCATTGACAGCTCTCCTGAGAAATCAAAAATGATTTGAAACTATTTTCAATACCATAGAAGACTTATTTTGATCCAATAAAGTTAACAAAGAAATAGCTCATACAAAACCGAGATAAGATTGTCTTCCTCTCCCTTGTAATACAGAAAGTATGCTCTTATTTATAAAGCTATATTGACAATGCTTTTGTTTTATAAACAAGAAACTGAGTAGTAAGGGTCTAGTCCAGATATTAAAACTATTCTGTGCCTTAAAAATGTTAGAATGTGGAGCAGAAGTAAATGGTTTGTAATTGAGAATACAGGTAATTTCTTGCATATTAAATTGACCTATCTGACTCAGATATACAAGTCTTGTAAACCAAACAGCCCAGCTAAGGAGAACATGAAAACAGGCTTTAGACGTAATATAGCTTGAGAGAGTTAAGGGAAGCTCATGTGTGTGAATTGTATATTCCACATCTGGATTTCCCTTGACATTTAATTATTTTATTATTTGAGAAACAAATGCATTAATTTCACAAATAAATGAGAAATTACTTCATTTAAATCCTGAAATAGATTTATAAGACCCAAAATCATATCAGTCAGGATTTCATAAACTTTTTCTTCCTGTGATTCCTTTTTTGTCCAAGAAACTTATCTCTAAGCTCAGGTTTATAGGTAGATAAAGTAAATTTATGAATCAAATGGTTGCTGTTAATAAATAATATGATCTCTTTCCTTTCGCGAAAAGAAAAATTACCAAAGCAAGACTTCACATTAGAATGTGTATGTGTTGTATAGGAAGATCAAAAAGATTGCTCTACATAACATTCTCAGTTGGGTCCCATAGATACAAAGACGATGCAAAATATGAAAGCCAATAAATGATATTCACTCCATAAATAAGATAAAGTACAGAAACAAGCTGATCATGTTATTAGATGCAGAAAGGCCTCCTGATAAAAGTCCTGGAGGATCTAAAGGTAAAGGGAGGACATCTCAACATAATAAAGGCAACATACAACAAACCTACAGCCAACAACTTACAAAATAGAAGGAAAGTATACAGAAATTCCAGTAAATTCAGGAACAAGATATGGAAATACACACTCTTCACTCCTACTGAATACAGCAATTAAAGACTCAGAGCAAGCCTGGCAGTGGTGGCTCTAACCCTAACCCTAACCCTAACCCTAATCCTAACCCTAACCCTAGCCCTAACCCTAACCCTAACCCTAACCCTAACCCTAACCCTAACCCTAGCCCTAACCCTAACCCTAACCCTTTTAAAACCCTAACCCTAACCAGCACTTGGGAGGCAGAGGCAGGTGGATTTCTGAGTTCGAGACTAGCCTGGTCTACAGAGTGAGTTCCAGGACAGCATGGGCTACATAGAGAAACCCTGTCTTGAAAAACTAAAAAAGTTCACACTCTCATGGGACACTATTTGGCTTAAGCAAACAAGAGTCTGCTATGTTTTAGTTTGATGTGATTATATACTTTGTTTATTATTTTAGTTTTATTGTCATCATATGAAACTATGTTTGGTAACTAGTGCTTTGTGATACACTTTCTAGACACACAAAGAGAGTTCATTTAAGACAACATATGCTTGTTTCTAGTGTATCAAATTTAGCCACATTAAAATCTGGCCATTTTCTGAGAAAACACAATGCTCTTCCCATGCCTGTGTTGGTGATATCTCCAGGGAGATTTCTCTTAGCTGAGAGGTAGGTTTCAAAAAGCTACTTCTAAAGCCATTCAATTGCTTTCAGCTAATGGAACTTTATTGGAAATCAAACCAATTGTATGAAGCAAAACGGAAACAAAATTGATGTTGAAAGACATTCAGAGAGCTAAAGTGGAAATATTAAAACAAATATGAAGAATGTATCAATGTTTATTAGTAACTGGATTTATGTGTGTGCTAGGGTTAAACTGATAGCTGTGTGCATAGGAGGTAAACACTGAAAGTCAGCTACTACCCCCCTCCAGACCAGTAACTGGAAATGTTTGAGTTGCACTTCAGCTATGAGAGAGAGAACATTTCCTTCAACTGTGAAATACTGATATTCATCTGGACATTGAATAAGGTGCTTTACAAAACAATAGAAAACTCCTCAATGGCAAACAATAGGAAGTGGGTTGGGAGAAAATGATAATCACTGTTTGTAAAGAATTGTCAGGATTTTGCCAGAATGTCGCAATAGCTAATTTTAAATATGATCTACTATTCTTTTTATAAAACAGGATAAAATACCAACAAATGAATAGATTAATTTATAACAGAAGCACTTTTAATTTTTATAACCTGAGGTCTCCTTTAATCTTTTAGGATTGGCATAAAATAGTCCCGTCACTATAACGTTCCATGTGCTAGGAACCAATGTGGCTATTTTAAATCTAAATAATAATAACATAGTCTAGTTATGAATAGGTTAAAAAAGATTGAACTTCAGTACCTATCTGCATTGATCTAGACAGATTATTTTCACCTCAGTGTCATGCTTAATAAATGACCGATTTCTGACCTGCAAGAGTACTTAGCTATGTAAAAAGCATAACTATTAGGATATTTTCAAAGTCTCTAAAACAAGGACTGAAACATTTTCTTAGATACAAACTCTTTGGCATTTGGTCAACTGTCTGTCCAAAATAATAGATGGATGAATGGCCCATGAGGCTACACCTCCTAGAAAAATAATAATGAAATATTAATGAAGAACTTCCGGGTACTGTTTTGGAATAGATCAATATTCAAGTTAGTAAGGATGGTAAGACAGCAATTGATTTGTGGTTAAATTCAAGCACACCTCAGTTTTAGCTCTTTCTGATGAGACAAGAATTCCTTGAGCATATGACCTGGAGCCTGTTAAATTCTCTGTCTTCTGCAAGTATTGAAGAGGTAGGGGTCTTAATTGTAGCCACAAAAGTTTCTAGTAAAAGCAGAAAACAGAAACATAGGACAATCTAAAAAAGAAGAGAAAAGAAGAGAAGAGAAAAGAAAAGAACACAAGCCTAGAAGAGTTATATTTCCTACTGTTGTGGTTTGCATGAAAATGGCCCCCATGGCACAGGGAATGGCATTATTAGGAGGTGTGGCTTTGTTGGAGGAGTTGTGACATAAGGGTATATACTTTGAGGTTTCAGAAGCTTAAACCTGGCAAGTATGTTACTGTCCCTTTGTGCTGCTTGTGGACCCAGATGTAGAACACTCAGTTATAGCCTCAGCACCATGTCTACCTCCATGTTGCCATGCTTCCTGCCATGAGGATAATGGACTAGAACTCTGAATGTTTTCCTATATAAGAGTTGCCTTTATAAGAGTTATCTCTTCATAGTAATAAAACCCTATGACACCCACCAACATATTTCTCCATTAAAAATTCCACCTATTTTAATATTTTAATGCAGTGATTATTCTACAGAAGTAGTTATGAATTAATGAGCCAATCAGAGAAGATGTAGATGATATTAAGGGAATTGTCTACATTTTGGTCACCTACCCATCTTAGACATAAGTGTCAATATGATATCACTTGGGTTTATCAGACCCTTTCCTTAGAAATGGAAAAATAGACAGGGCTTAAGAAATACATAGAACTATTAGCCAGAAAGCTATCTTGACAAACACAATGTTTTAAGGTCTTTGGTAGAGAGAAAACCTGCCTTGGTTTCAGTTTATTTTAAAAGCCTAATTAATCTAACCTTTAAACTTATAAAAAACAATATTTATTCATTTTGATGGTATATTTTGCACTTTCTGCTCTACAATGGTTTGACATCATTACCATGAGTGAAGCACAAAGACTTTTGCTGAAGTGAGATGTCACACAGCAGAACCACATACCTCACGATCAAGAGTCACAAGGGAAGGGAGAAATGACTGGATTCCATTATCTCATTAAAAGGCTTGTCAGAGCCTCTTCATGATTCTTCACCATTAAGGGCTCCATCAACATCAGCACCATCCCCATCCCAGGGACAATGTCTTCACACAGGTGTTTAGGAGTCATCAAACTCTAGACTATTTTCAATATAAATGTCCTTTAAGAAATTAAGAAATATGAGCCATGGAAATATATCAGTCACTAAAGTGCTCATTTGCCTTACAAACATGGTGGTCCCAATCTGATCACTACAAGCCATGTTAAGGAAGCCAGACATGGGGACATGTGCTTGAAATCCCACCAACATGATAATCCTTTGGGTTTTCTGGTCAGTCAGCCTAACTCAGTTAGTGAGTCCCAGGGCAAATGAGAAACCCAGATTCAAGAACAAAGCAGATGACACCCCAAGCAACTGCGTCAGTGGCTTCTTGTTTCCATATGTATGCACACCTGCATGTATACATGAACGCCATACATGAATAAATGTACACACAACACACACATGGACACATGCACATACACCTACACAAACATACACACAAACACAAACACATGCATACTCAGAAACACAGATACACAGGCATTAGAGAAATTATGAAATCTCTAACTCAAGCGATTAAAAGCTTCGCTACCAAACTGAAGTACGAAGAGAAGGCAGGTAGAGGAATGTTTTAGGAGTAAAAGTTGAGGAAAGTATTTAAAAATATTAAATAATTCTTATCAAGAATTTGAAAGTATATTATATAATTAACTTGTTGAAGATTATTAGAACCTGAAAAATAATAATAATTTTTTTTTTAATTTTCTGGTTTCTGACATGCATATTCCACAAACATCTCTGTATATACAGGCCACTTAGTCTGGAACAATCTTTATTATAGCTAGGCAGCTTTGCAAAAGTCTGGAGTCCGGATTTTTCCAGAGCCCTTCTGTGGCCACTCCTCTAGCCTCTTCTTTTTTTGTTTTCCATACTAGTCACTCAGTAACCTGTGTTAACTTTCCCCCACCTAGCAAGCACCTTGTTTGTCTCACTGTCCTTGCCAATTGCTATTCTCCTCTTGCCTAATATCTGGATCATCCGGGTGTAGAATGACATTCCACAAGTCCATTTTAGTCCCTTGTCCAGCTTCTGGACTCAAGTTCACAGAATGCTTTTCTAGATAAGCATGTCCTTAACCACATCTCTATGAAACTTCTCATCACTAGATATTTTTGGTCTGCAATCGGAAGGCTATTTCAGTCCGTTCTGTTGGCTATGAGTTCTGGAAGTGGCAGAGTGCTGAAGTACAGCTGTTAACAGCTGTTCTGTGCCCACTGGCACTTACACAGTGATTCAGAAATTGTCTTAATTCTACCTTTCCTGTGGATAGTTTTGAAAGATATTAATCAAAGTGTAAGAAGTATCTTGCTGGGGTTAAAGGAGTATGGTTTCCACATCTACACACACCACAGTGAGGATTTACCAAGGACATTTCTGCTTTGTAAACCTGGTATGTTTTCCTCCCAAAGGGATGGCTGTAGTACTTGGTTTTATTATTAGATGATGATTTCTTTTAAAAGGGCAGCACAAGTTTGTCTTCTAATAAGATAAGATGGAAAGGGCAAGATGTTACTGCCAAAGAGATTGTTTACCAAGGACTGAAGGCAGGCTTCCCATTTCAAATGGTGTCTAGGGAAATTTCTATTTAACACCAGTGCTAGGAGTAAATTGGTGGGTCAGCAAAACTCCACTGCAAGAACTGGGGAGATGACTTAGTGATTAAATGCTTTCTTTACCAAAAATAAGGACAAGGATTCTGATCCTTACAACCCATATAAAAAAGTTCTGTGGGAATGATCGGTCACCAGTAGTTACGGTCTCAGAAAATGAAGACGGGGTCCTCAGAGCAAGTCGGCTAAGACTATTGTTTTAAGGGAACTTTTGGCTTAACTAAGTGACCCTACCTGAATGGACAAAGTAGAATGGAGAGCTATTGATCCTCAGGCCTCCTGATGTGCACACATACTTACATACACAGACATGTGGGGCATGCATAAGTCAACTTTGGGAAGGAAAAAGTGGGATGGAGAGCAAAGAGTCCTGATCTGGCATACACAGAATTAGATCCAAGATGGCTCCCAAGATAGCAGAACGGAACTGAGACCAGGGTGGTGGCTGCTTCCCTTCTCTTCATGGAATTCCTAACAGGTGCAGGTGTTCTACCCGATACCCCTCCACCCCACTTCTTCTGAGTTACCTCACCAGGCCATGGCTTTCACTGGGGCATGGTGATGTGATGGTGTGATGAGATAAGATTGGCCAAGGATTTAGGGGCTTGGGATTGGCTCAATCATTGTACGTAAGCATATGTACGCACACAAGAAATTCAGATCTGTATCCTGATGCTGATTGTCATCTCTTAACCCATCTCCCCACCCCATCAGCCCTGCTCCCATGCAGACACACTTAATTTTTTTTTTGCCATCATCATAGTGGGATCACATTAGACATACTATGTGTCTCCTGTCCTAGCAGTACTTTACCCAAAATGCAAAAGAAAAATAACCATTTTCACATAGGAAAAAGAGTCTTGGTTCTCATACAGAACTTTTTAGGTCATTTTGATGGATAGAAGTATATAAAGTAATGAGTATGGAAGTGATAAATTATAACTATGTAGCAGCTTAACCACGTATTTAATCATATAGAACTGAATAAATTCCTGAAGAATGTGGAGAGTAGACAGAAGAATGGATGTAAATCTTTTCCTTAAAGGCAGAATATTTAATAGATACGGGAAAGACATTTTATTTCCCACTCAACTGGATGCTGCAGATAGTAAGCTCACTTTCAAAGGATATGTTAAGAAAGGTTTAAAGACGACCCATGTCATGATGAAAGGAGCAGTGATGACCATGTACTCCCCATTTTGACAAAAATTAGTGTAATTGTAAAAGGAATTATTGTATCAAAGACTCTGTCTTTTACAAAGTTAAGGAGGATTTGTTAGTTTTATTGTGGTTGTCACAAAATAAAATCCCAATAATGTTTTAAACATCACAACTGATGTCTCATATGTACATCAGAAGGCTCTAAGTCTAAGTTGGGTTTTTCTGGGTCATAAGAGGTTGTTGCAAGGACTGTAGTTTGTTTTCCTTGAACTTCTATAGAAAAATCCATTTCTTTTTCTTTTCTTTCTGGTAGGAGTTACCAATAATCGTTAACCCAGAGGTTCCTAGCCTAAAGGTACATGCTGCTCTTTCTCTGATTTTCTCAGCCACCCACTCCTACTCATAAGATAGCTTGTGTACCTTGAGCCTGTTCTACCAACCTGGTAGAACTTTCCCATCCTATGGTTTGTCTATCATTGTTAATGTCTTGCCATGTGAATTCTTCTTACATTGCAATTTTAACACATTCATAGGTTCTGTGAATTCAGAATTGAATATTTTGCATAACTCATTTTCTCTTTGTTAGACAAAAAAATAGGACTAACTGATATTCAGAATTCAGTCACTTATTTTATAAATTAGAAGAAAATTTTAGAAATTAACATCTTTGAAGTAATATGTGTACAGGTAAATAATATTTTATAATAGTTTTTTTTTTTACACTTCTCTAATAGGAAGAGCAATATCAACTAACTGGACCACCCAGTGCTCCCAGGGACTAAACCACTAACCAAAGAGTATGCATGGAGGAATCCATGGCTCCAGATACATATGTAGAAGAGGATGACCTTTCTGAGCATTAATGGGAGGGGGGGCTCTTAGTCCTGTGGAGGCTTGATGCCTCAGTGAAGGGAGATGTTAGAGTGGTGAGGCAGATGTGGGTGAGTGGGTGGAGGAGTACCCTCACAGAGGCAAAGGAGAGGGATGAGGGGGGATAGGATGGGGAGGTTGTGGAGGAGAAAACGGGAAAGGGGATGGCATTTGAAGTGTAAACAAATAAAATGATTAATAAAAAAATAGAATCAATACTTTTTACAGTCTAAGTAGTAGTACATGTGGCAGCCACATGGAACCAATGTCTAAGGCAAAGAAAGACCATGAATAGTGTTGTAACACTGAAAGACATGGTAGGTATGGCAGTCAAAATAGAAACTGAACATTTCACTAGCAAGTCAAAGGTGTGGTTAGATATGACCAAATATTAAACAGAAAATTTGTACGTGAAATATATCAACTGTATACAGATACTAATGAACTTACCACTTCAAAATCATTTATGAGCCACATTTAGACACCCATTCCTTGCCTTAAAAAAGTCCCAAATGAATGTAATGTAAAGAACTTATAGATGTGTTTCATCATATTTCCAAAATCTTTCCCAAATTACCTGACTATCAAACTGGTAAAAATCAACTTCTTGTATATTTTGAGAAAAATAAATATGATTTTACTTTCTCCATCCAGACACCATGTCATATATAAAGTGATATAATAATGTGGAAATATCTAGGGCTGCTGTTAACCCATTGTGGATGTGGCTATATGATAATAATTCTAACAATGTAAACTTAAAGTTCATAATGAACTTTTGATATGATTATCTTAGCATCACTATATAATTATTAGATGGAACCATAATTTGACTTCTTGTAAGATATAATAAAGCAGAATCTGTATGCTTTTAGTACAGGTAGAACTTCACATTCAGTTCTGTTACCCAGCAGCAAAGTGGGAATCTATAATCTATATTAAAAGTATTTCTACAGTTTAGGAGTGAAATCAGTGTGGTAAAAAAAAAGACAGCATTATAAATATCTTCTAGCAATGACAAATGTTTACATAAAATGCTATTATTTACATTTAAATTACTCTAGGGCCACTCTGCAGACATAGATGAATAATTAACATAAATGAAAGTAGAGAAGGAAAATATAAGCCTATAAACATTGAAGAAAGAACTTAAAAGTAAAAATGAGGGCAAGAATTGAAGCTTTAAAAATCAAATCTTTTTAAATAATTTTGGCTTTTAAAATTTGCAGAAGTGGATATTAGCTATAAAGTAAAGGACAATCATGTTACAGTCTACAGACCCACACAAGCTAAGTAGCAAGGGTGGCCCAAAGGGAGAATACATGGATCTCCCTGTGAAGGGGAAATAGAATAGAATAGAAGGGGAACTGGTGGAGAGTGGAAATGGAATCAGGAGGGATTGGGTGGGGTAGGGGAGGGATGAAGGGAGAGAGTACTGGGAGAGACAAATGGAATTTGAGAGCATTTGGAGGGTGAGGTAGAAACATAGTGCAATGGAAACTCCCTGGAAACTATGAGGGTAACCCTTGTGAAGACTCCTAGTAACGGATACAGAGCCTGAACCAGCCATCTTCTGTAACCAGGCAAGGCTTCCAGCAGAGGTACCCGGATACCAACCCTACAAATTGTTCTGCCTGCAGGATGTGCAAAATGTGCCGGGATAAAGGTGGTACAGAACTTGTGGATGTGGCCAACCAATGGATGGTCCAACTTAAGACTCACTCCATGAGAGGGAGCACAGGCCTAACACTACCTGGATGGCCAGGAACTAGAGGCTGGGTAACCCAGAGACCTAGGATAGAAACAAACATGACTAGCAAATAAAATAAAATAAAATAAAACAAAAACAGTCAATGAAATGATTCCAAATGACATTATACTATTATACATGTAGGAAGGATCCTAGCCTAATCTTTATCAGAGAGCCTTCACCCAGCAACTGATAGGAGCAAATGCAGAGACCCATAGCCAATCATTAGGTGGAGTTCAGGGAATCTTACAGAAGACCTGGAAGAAGGATTGTAGGAGTCAGAAGGTCAAGAACACTAAAAGTTCATGGCCCACAGAATCAACTAACCAAGGATCATAAGGGCTCAGAGAGACTGAAATGACATCTGGGAAACCTGTATCAGTCTGACGTAGGACCTCTGCAAATAAGTTATGGTTGTGTAGTTCAGTGTTCCTGTGGGATTGCTAACAGTAGAAGTTGAGATGTCTGACTCCTTTTCCTGCATGTTGGCCCTTTTCACTCTTATTTTGTTGCAGTGGCCAGGTTGTGGCTAGTTATTGGTAGACATTCCAGAATCCTGGCTTCCCCAATATTTGAGGTCTCCACTGAAATTGACGTTGCCCCCTCCCCTCCCAATGGCTTTTTCTAGACTTTCCTCTTCGAGTCTTACCCTGTTACATGGTAACTTCCATCTCTCTATAGATCCTCTAATCCTTCAGCTGTTTCATGTTGCCAAAACAAGTATGATATCAGAGACTTTTCCAGTTATCAATTTGGCTGCCATCTTGAAAGGCAGAGTTGCTCCACTGGGCTGCAAAAGATTTGGCTTCAGTGATCTTAGTCTCTTAGTAATTATATACTATTCTTCAGTTCAAGGTTACCCATGTCCATTGTTCTAGTGCAGCAAAGACTTTATTATGTGCACTTATTTTTAATCCAAAATTTCACATGGAAAGCCCAAATAGATATCTTTGTTCCCCCTGAAACTACACAAACAAGAGACCTAATATCTATCCTGTTTTCAACATTAAGTTTCCCAAAATATCCTTAGGCTCTGAATACCTAATGTCTTTTGTACCCCAAATCTCCCAAATTTTCCATTTTCCTGCAACAAAATAGTCCAAGATATAAAAGCTACATGGTCAAGTCCATTACAGAAACACCCCACTTCTGGTACCAATTTCTGTTCTACTTTATTTTGCTATAATGAAAAACATGGCCAAGGCCAACTCATTGAGGAAAAGATTTATTTGGTTTATTCTTCCAGGCCACAATCCATCATTGAAGGAATTTGGGGCAGGAACTCAAGCTGAGACAGAACATACTGTTCACTGCCCTGATCAGCTACATTTCTTGTACATCAGACGCCTACAGACCTAGTGAAGACACTGCCTCCCAGTGGGATGGGCAACCATCCTCTATCAATTAGCAATTATGAAAATGCTTCATAAGATGGCCAAAGACCAATATGATCTGAGGTTATTTGTTTCTAGGTGGCTTTCAGATTTGTTTCAAGTTGACAGCTGAAGTAAACTATGAAAGATTAAGAACCCATTGTCTGGTTTTAGAATATTATGCTTACAAGGTAGAAAGGGATAACTGAAACATTCCTTTTTGGATGATAATTGGCAATATTGGGGTAACTAGGCAATGGTTGTGAGTTAGTGAATGTTAGATGATTGATAAATGTCTCTCCTATCTGCACATAGGGGTCAGTAGGGAAGGCAGGAAGGGGAAGAATCCATAGAAACAAATTGCTCAAGTTCTGGAATGGCCACAGTTCAACAAAAAGGGGAGAATATTCCTAAATGGTTGGTCCTGGCTAACAAGCAGAAGTTGGGACTTTAGGGTTTCTTCGCATTTACATTGAGATATGAAGCCTGTTTTGTTACATTTAATGAACCTTGCTAAATGATGTGTATAGAACCTTTTATAAGAAAAGAAAACTGTAAGTTTTTTGTTGCCTGTTTCTCAGATTTTTAACATCATCCAAAGTGTCAGAATAAGAATTATAGTTGCATTTAGCAAACTGGAGTATATATTTGCATGCATGTTACATAGTATGTGGCAATGTGAAGGAAATGTATAGACCCTCACAATGTACATGTATATTGAAGAAAAGGAGCAAGAAAGTAGGGATTTTAGAATGGAAAGAATTTGAAAAGAAAGGAAGAAAACAATAGAAAATAAAAATTCAAAATTTGTCCCAGGTTATGTCAATATAGATGGTTTCTATGTAAATACTGACTAATAAATGCACATTCCAAATTCAACATTGATTTTTATAATAAATGGCAGAGATAAATATTTCCTAAATACTATATAATTGTCTTAAATTATAGTGAATTAAAAGGGTCTGTGCCAGGAGATGAAAAGAATATTAACTTTTAAAAATAATTGAGAGTCCCATTTACAAGGAGTAAAATGATATCCATTAAGTAAAAGAATTACAGATTTCATTTTCACAGAAATTTGTACTTTTGTACTGGACATATCTATACAATGTTTCTTGGAACTAATGAATGCTATATATGAGTTCATGTTTAAATATTGTTTAGAGAACAGTAGCTGATGTTGCCTCATGTAACTAGTGACATCATAGGTTTGATAAAATAAGGTTTTTTATTAGTATACAATATTTCATTTTAGTGATTCTGTTTTTTACACTGCTTCTTTTCCTAATGGTAGTTGCCTGGGGATCTATATAAATTTAGGTTTTCAGAGTTTGAAGATGAACTCATTATCCATGTAACTATGTATCCATCTCATTCATTATATCGTATTCACAGCATGAGAAGACTAAATCTCCTCCAGGCTATCTAATAAATTTGAGCTAGTCATTCTCTATAAAATTACATGTAAGTCGTATAAGTTGTTTCAACAAATTTAAAATTACCAACGACTTTCATTTCAGTGGGATAGAATTCCATTAATTTAAAGCATCTTTATAGCTTATTCTTTAAGTTTTAAGCTTATTATATAAGGGCTTCTTGAACTTTTCTATTATAGCCCTTTTCAGCTCAAGAGAGTTTTATGTAACTCTTAAGTACATAGTCATATAAGCCAGGTATGCAAATTAAATGTGTACTCATAATAAAATAATAAATTCACTTAAAATAAGTCCTTTGTATATATTACTTTACCATTTATTAAAGATGAAAACAAATTTGCACACAGATGAGATGAACATGCTAAATGATCATGGTGTTCATCATAGCATTAGTAACCCCAACTAGAAGAACTGTTGGTACCAGGACACTAGAATATTTCAGGCAGTCATAGGTTATAAATATGCTCACATTTTATGGAAATGTATGCATATATAATAGAATTTAAATGAATATACAGTTGATGCCTTGTTAATTATCAACAACTTACTGTTTGTAGAAGAAAGGTTGTTTATTCTGCTGTTTGGAAAGTCATTGTTTTTCTCTAGGATTAAAGAAAATGATTGGAAGAAGACAATTTCACTGCTTTCTCCTTTTGTTTTTAATCTGGAAATTATTTATTTACTTATTTGTGTGTTTCAATGCACACACATTCACATATTCTAGAGCACATGCATAGAGGTCAAAGGGCAACTTTATGGAGACACTTCTTTCCTAACTTTATGCAAATTCTCAGGATCAAACTAAGATCACCGGGCTTTCATGTCTGGTGTTTGTACTCACCAAGGCTGTCTTACTGAATTACTTTCTCCCTTTATATTCAATCTGGAGTCCCAGCCCATGGGATGGTGCCACACATTCAGGGCAAGCATCATTCCTCAGTTTATGGAAACATGCTCACAGACATGCCCAGAGGTATGCCTCAACAATACCCAAAACTTTCTTTATCTAATCCATCTCTTAATTGAAATTAAACATTGGAGAGAGGCAGACAGGTCATCAGGAATAACAAGGCAAAGAGTCTGAGTGAATGCAAGAAAGTCAGTGAGTAGCTTAGCTGGGGAGAAGAACAATTATCTCAAGGTGGGGGTCAGAATGAACTGTAGCTATCCTTTCCTGAGGGCCACAGGACTTGACAGTTAAGCTTCACAAGGTATACTCTGTTTTGTCTACCTACTGCTACAATTACACCTAAAATAAACCACCCAAAACTTAGTGTCTTAAAGACAAAAAGACAACATGGTCTTTATAGATTGTGTAGTTAGACACTGGGCATAAGACCTGAGGTTACCTGTCCTGAAGCCATGGCTGGGAAGGTTGATATTTTTAATGGGGAGAACACTGTGGTCCAGCTCCTTCACTCCCAGGTCTGCCACTGGGAGGGAATAAGACAAAAGGTGTGCTTGGCTATGACTGGAGACTTCATAGGTGGTTTGTCTGAGTGGCAGGTTGCTGCTCAACATGGTGGTCTCTAGGAGGTTAGACTTTCTTATGTTGACTGTCATGCCCTCATGCTGTCTGTCAGAGTGAGTGAAAGGTGCCTATTTATGTTCTACCTTTAGGAGTCACATAGAACCCTTTCTTCTATGCTTTATAAACTGAGGGAAGAGGGAATAATATATATATATATGAATAATAAATATGAATTATTTGAATAAATATGAATATATGAATTATATATGAATAATAACATAACATAATATATGTAGTATCTAATATATATCTCACTTTACATACCATTCATTGCTCCCTTCCAGATGACCCCTCCCACAATCCTCCCATCCCCCATACCCTTCTCCTCTGAGAGGTATTGGGCCCCCTAGGTATCCCCCAACCCTGGCATATCCTTTCCCAGTGAGGCTAGATGAGTCAGTCCAGCTAGAATATTTCTCATGGATAGGCAACAGACATTGGGGTAAGTCCTCACTCTATTTGTTTGGACACACATGAAGACCAGGGTGCACATCTTCTATATATGTGTGCAGAGGCCTAGGTCCAGCATGTGTGTACTTTTTGGTTGGTGGATCAATCTCTAAGAGCCCCAAGGGTCCAGATTAGTTGACTGTTGGTCTTCCTGTGGAGTTCTTATCCCCTTTGGGACCAGCAGTCCTTCCCTCTACTCTTCCATTAGAGTCCTCAAGCTCCATTCTCTGTTTGGTTGTGGGTGTCTGCTTCACTCAGCTACTGGGTGGAACCTCTTAAAGGAGAGCCATGATATACTCCTGTCTGCAAGCATAACAGAGTATCATTAATGGTGTCGGGAACTGGTGTGTGCCCACTGGATGGGTCTGTAGTTGGGCTGGTTTTTGATTGGCCCTAGTTGGGCTGGTTGTTGGTTGTCCATTTTCTCAGTTTGTGCTTCATCCCCAGTCCCTGTATTTCTAGTAGACAAGACAAATTTTGAGTTTAAAGTTTTGTGAATGGGTTAGTGTCCTTATCACTCCATTGGTTTCCTGCAAAGTTGGAGGAGGTAGCCTCTTCAGGTTCCATATTCGGAATGCTGTGAGTCAAAGCTAAGGACACCCCCATTGATTCCTAGGTGTCTCCTTTACCTCAGGTCTTTGTCATGTGCTGGAGATGCCCTCTACCTCCCTACCCCTGTCAGTTGTAGATTTCCATGAATTCTCACGGCCTTCTGGCCATCTCCCCTGTGCCTCCCCACACCTGATCCTGAATCCCAGTATTTCTCTCCATCCTCTCCCACCCAGTTTTACCCCTCTATTTTCCTCTTATGACTATTTTGTTCCCCTTTCTAAGTGAGATTCAAGCATCCTCACTTGGGCCTTCCTTCTTGTTTAGCTTCTTTGCTCTGTAGAGTGTAGCATGATACCTGGATTTTATTTCTAACATCCATTTATAAATGAGTGCATAACATGCATGTCTTTTTGAGACTGGGTTATTTCACTCAGGATGATATTCTCAAGTTTAATCACTTTGCATGTCAAATTCATGTTTTTATTTTTTTCATAGCTGAATAGTATTCCATTGTGTAGATATACCATGGTTTCTTTATTCTTTCTTCAGTTGAGGGTCATCTAGGTTGTTTACAGTTTCTGGCTACTATGAATAAAACTGCTATGAACATAGTTGAGCAAGTGTCTTTTTCAGATGTTGGAGCATCTTTTGTGTATATGCCCAGGAGTGATGTAGCTGGGTCTTAAGGTAGAACTATTCCAAATTTTCTGAGAAACTGCCAAATTGATATCGAAAGTGGTTGTGCAAGTTTGCATGCCCACCAGCAGCGGAGAAGTGTTTCCTTTGCTCCCAGTCCTCACCAGCCTGTACTATTACTTGAGTTTTTGATCTTAGTCATTCTTGTGGGTACAAGTTGAAACCTTAGAGTTGTTTTGATTTGTATTTCCCTCAAGACTAAGGACTTTGTACATTTCTTTAGGTGCTCCTCAAACATTAAAGATTCCTCTGTGAAGAATTCTCAGTTTAGTTCTGTACCCCATTTAAAAAATTTGGTTATTTGTATTGTTGGTGTCTAAAATATTGAGTTCTTTATAAATTTTGGATAGGAGCTTCTGTCATATGTAGGGTAGCTGAAGATCCCTTCCCAATCTGTAGGCTGCTGTTTTGTTCTATTGTCAGTGTGTCCTTTACCTTATAGAAGCTTTACAGTTTCATGTGGTCCCATTTATCAATTGTTGATCTTAGAGCCCTAGTCATGGGTTTTCTGTTTAGGAAATTTTCTCCTTTACCAATGAATTCAAGACTATTTTCCATGTTTTCTTCTATGAAATTATAGTGTATCTGGTTTTATGTTGAGGTCCTTGATCCACTTGGACTTGAGTATTGTACAGGGTGATAAATGTGGATCTACTTTCATTCTTCTACATATAGACGTCCAGATAGACCAGCACCATTTTGTTGATGATGCTTTCTATTTTCCACTGTATGGTTTCAGTTTCTTTATCAAAAATCAAGTGTCCATAGTTGTATGAGTTTACTTCCGGGCCTTTGATTCAATTTCACTGATTAACCTTTTTATCTCTGTACTGCAACCATGCAGTTTTTAATCAATATTGCTCTGTAGTACAGGTGAAATCATGGATGATGATTTCTCCCAAAATTCTTTTATTGTTCAGGATTGTTTTGGGTAGCCTGGGCTTTTGTTTTTTTTTTTCCATACGAAGTTGATAATTGTTCTTTCAAGGTCTATAAAAAATGTGTTATAATTTTTATGAGGATTGCATTTAATTTGTAGATTGCTTTTGGTAAGATAACCATTTTTACAGTATTAATCCTATCTATCCATGAGCATGGGAGATCTGTCCAATTTCTGAAATCTTCATTTTCTTTCTTCATGGACTTGAAGTTCTTGACAAATAGGTCTTTCACTTGCTTGATTAGAGTTACACCAAGTTATTTATATTATTCTTGGTTACTGTAAAGGATGTTGTTTTCCTAATTTATTTCTCAGTCAGTTTATCATTTGTATAAACTGATTTTGATGAGTTATTTTTGTATCCAACCACTTTGTTGAAGGTGTTTATGAGCTGTAGGTATTCTCAAATAGAATTCTTAGAGTCACTTATATATACTATCATATCATTTAAAAATAGCAGTACTTTGACTTCTTCCTTTCTGATTTGTATTCCCATGATTTCCTTTAGTTGCCTTATTGCTCTGGCTAGAATTTTAACTTCTATATAGAATAGATACAGGGAGAGTGGACAGTCTTGTCTTTTCTCTGATTTTAGTGAATTGCTTTAAGTTTCTCTCCACTTAGTTTGATGTTGACTATTGGCCTATTGTATATTGCTTTGATTATGTTTCACTATGTTCCTTGTATCTCTGATTTCTCTAATGCTTTTAATATGAAGGGGTATTGGATTTTGTCAAAGACTTTTTCAGCATCTAATAATATAATCATGATTTTTTTGTCTTTCATTTCGTTTTTGCGGTGGATTACATAGAATTTCAAATATTGAATGATACCTGAATCCCTGGGATGAAGCATACTTGATCAAAGTGGATGATATTTTTGATGTGTTCCTGGGTTCATTTTGCAAGTATTTGTTTGAATATTTTTGCATCAATGTTCATAAGAGAAGCTGATCTGAACTTCTATATTTTTGTTGAGTCTGTCTGTGTGGTTTAGGTAACAGGGTGACTGTGGCTTTATAGAATGTGTTTGACACTGCTCCTGTTTCTATTGTGTGGAATAGTTTGAGGAGTGTTGGATTTTAGCTCGTCTTTGAAAGCCTAGACTAATTCTTTACTAGAACCATCTGGCCCTGGGTTTTTTTTGGTTGAGAGCCTTTTGATGTCTGTTTCTATTTCTTTATAGAGCTGTTTAAATAGAATACCTGATCTTGATTTAACACTGGTAAGTGGTGTCTCTCTAGAAAATTGTCCATTTTGTTAAAAATTTCCAATTTTGTGGAGTACAGGCTTTTGAAGTAAGACCTTCTTTGATTCTCTGAATTTCCTCAGTGTCAATTCTTATCTCTCCCTTTTCATTTCTGATTTTATTTATACTCTCTCTCTGTACTTTGGATAGATTGGCTAAGGGTTGTCTATCTTGATTTTCTAAACAATCCAGTTCTTGGTTTCATTGGTTCTTTATATTATTTTCTTTTTTCTAATTGATTTCAGCCCTTATTTTGATTATCTTTTCATCTTCTACTCCTCTTTGGTTGCTTCCTTCTTCTTCTTCTTCTTCTTCTTCTTCTTCTTCTTCTTCTTCTTCTTCTTCTTCTTCTT
>NW_022196905.1:180713387-180731945 GCF_008632895.1 Mastomys coucha | reverse complement strand
TCCTCCTCCTCCTCCTCCTCCTCCTGCTCCTGCTCCTCCTCCTGCTCCTCCTCCTCCTCCTCTTCCTCCTCCTTCTTCTTCTTCTCCTTCTTCTTCTCTTCCTATTCCTCCTCTTCCTCCTTCTCCTCCTCCTCTTCCTTCTTAATCTTCTTCTTCTTCCTTTAAGGTGTACCTTTAAATTGCTGGTATGAGAACTTTCTAATTTTCTTACGGAGGAGGTACTTAGTGGTATGAACTTTCCTTTTAGCACTGCTTTCATTGTGTCCTATAAATTTGGGTATGTTTCGCCTTTATTTTCATTGAATTCTAGAAAGTCTTTAACTTTGTTTTTGACCCAGAGATAATTGAGTAGAGAGTTGCTCAATTTCAATTAGTGTGTATGCTTTCTGTTGTTTCTCTTGTTGTTGAAGTCCAGCTTTAATCCATAGTGGTCTGATAAGTTACAAGGCTTCATTTCATTTTTCTTCTATCTGTTGAGGCTTGCTTTGTGATGGACTACAAGGTCAAATTTAGAGAAGGAACCATGAGGTGCTGAGAAGAAGGTGCATTCTTTTGTGTTTGGGTGAAATATTCTATAGACATCTGTTAGGTCTATTTGATTAATAATATGTTAGTTTCATTATTTCTTTGTTTAGCTTTTGTCTGGATGCACTGTCAACTGGTAAGGGGTGGTGCTGATGTCTGCCACTATTAATTTGTGGGGTTCAGTGTGTGATTTAAGTTTTAGCAATATTTCTTTCACAGATGTTGGTACCCTTGTGTTTGGAGCATAGATATTCATAATTGAGATATCATCTTGGTAGATTTTGACTTTGATGAATATGAAGTTTCCTTCCCTGCCTCTTTTAATCAATTTGATTGAAAGTCTAATTTATTAAATATTAGAATTGCTACTCCAGTTTTTTCCTTGGGTCCATTTGCTTGAAAAAATACTTCCAGCCCTTTACTCTGAGGTGATGCCTATCTTTATTGCTAAGGTGTGTTTCTTGTGTGCAGCATAAATGTTGAGATAATATACAAAAAGAGGAAAGAAGATAAATCATGTAATCTTTGTGTGGTAACTTCTGATACCTGTTGCTCTCTTACAATGCTATATTGAGTGTTGTGTATTATATTAATATTCTCTCTCATAGGGCTTCAGTTTTAGTTTAATCTCTACGTGAATCCTTTCTTATTAGGTATTGATACATACTCACTTTAGAGATTAAACAGCTGGGGCTGTGTACTGAAGTAGCCTGTTTGAAATATTCGTAGTTATTGAATAACATGAAAATTATACTTGTACTATTATGTTTGTTTTGATTGTATTATTTGTATCTTTGTAAAACAAAGGGTAAAAGAAATGAACAATGTTTGAGAAATAAAACTTGAAAATCACAACCATTTAAATAAAAACCTACTTAAAGTAGCATCATGATGTTTGTAGAGGTCTCAAGGAAAGAAGAAGAGGAGTCAGCAGGCCCCATTTAGGCCACATTTTCCCAAGCTACTGATATTCCAAGTGGACAGACAGGCTTCACTTTGTTCTTGGCAGTATTGCAGAGCTTGTAGAAGAGAAATTAAATTCAAGTCCCATCAAAAAAAGTTCTCTTGGTGAATATCCTTTATCATTCATTGGGACCTGAATGAGTCCCACATGGGAAGCCAAGACCTAGAACATTTTCTTTAAATCTCTTAAATCTTAGCAGCTGAATTGAGATGAGCCCACTATATTGGGGGTCCCAGATGAAAACAGCCTATATCTTCTCTGGATGAATGTATTTTCTTAGGACTCAAGTAATTCCCTGCATCAATTTTACAACTATACCTTACATAACATAAAATTAGGTGTAAAGAAACACAAGACATTGTGAGCCAAAAATAGAAGAATGCAACGAGTCCTAAGTATGCCCTTCACACTAAAGGGATAGACATTATGTGTCTCCTAGGAGTGAAGAGAAATGCTCAATAGCTTTGGAAAGAACTATAAACTATTTTCTAAAGTCAAACGATTTACACATGAGAACTGAAACATTACTTACTACTCATAATATACAAAGAAGGGCTGGAGAAATGCTTCAGTGGTTAAAAGCACTTGATGATCATAATAACAGGAAGGGTTTTAGGGACCCCTCCCTACTCTCTTGAATACCATCAACAAAAGTTCACTGCACCTCCATCCCCCCCTCCCAAAAAAAAGTTAGAGTTCAATTCCCAGCATTTCTGGCAGCACACCAGCATCTATCTCTATCCCTGTTTCCAAGAGGCCTGATACCGTCTTCCAGTCTGTGCAAATATGTGTACACACATAAACTATTTGTCTCACACACCCCCTTTTATTTCTTCATTTCCTAATCACCATAAAATGAGCAACTTTATACCATGTGCTCTCTGCCACGATACCTTGTTTGGCTTTTTATTTATTTATCTTTTAAATTTTCTTTTAATAGTAGTGTGGTCATGGCCCACATAGGCTTGAAAAGTTTATCTCTGTTCTCTGGATTCCAGGATCCATAGTTTAATATTTAGTAGTTTTAGAAAATGCATGGCCACTCTCCCCTTCGATGGTCCACTGGCCACGCGTTTGCTTTCTCTGTCCAGCGTGTGATGCAGATTGTTGTTCTGCACGTCTCCTGTGCTTTTCCCAGCGTGTGATTATTACTATTACCTTCCCTCAGGCTCTAATTTTCTGAGAATTTTGTTAAAGAAAGCCTTTTTACTTTTAATGTTTTTTTAAATGCACATCATTTAATATTTTTCCTTAATTTTCCAAATTTTAAAATTCCAAACTATATAAATAAATCAGAAGGTATAACATAGTTTGTACTATATAAATGTGATGTATATGTATCATGAATATATTTATTATTTACTTAATTTAGAATTGTAAAAGTTATATTCTTCTGGCATTGTCACATTTACTATGATGATATAAACAACATTTTTCAAAACTGAAACTTACAAGAGGCAGACTTAGTGAAGGGATTAATTGCTCAACTAAATGTCACACAGAGAATGTAGTATGTGGAACAAATCTATATAACGCTGATTTCACTTGCACTTCAAACATTAGCATGAAGTATACTTCTGAGTTGTTTTATTTTTTTTTCATTAAAATTGCCAGAAGCAATGTCACAGTGGAGGAAACAATTCTGCCAGTGCCTCTTCCCTCTACACCTTTTTCAGATCTTAATAGAATTGAACACATATCCCTTGACTCAAGAATAAGATTTTTTTAAAGATGTATGAATATTAATATTTCTTTTAATCAATTAAATTCAACATTATGCAGTTAAATAAAAGTATGATAAGGTTTGAGTATGGTGAAATTTCATAAATAATATACAGAGATTGCCTGGTAATAAGTGAAAAACTAACTCCTTTATATGCCTTGAAAACCTTCAGTAACACTGGGTAAAATAAATAAATTAATTAATTAAAAAAATTCACCTTGCAGACTGTTTTATTCTCAATAACCAATTTTTAAAATATTTCTTGAATATGTAAAATGCCATGTGCTAGAGTAAGTTATAATGCAGTAAAAAGACCATGTTAGATTCCTCCAGGCAGACGTGTTGCTCTTTGCATTTGTACAAAGGACACAAGGACATCTTGCAGAAAAAGCAAAAAGTACCATTAAGTTGTGAAACCACAGCTCATTAAGGAACTCATTTGATGAAATGGCATCTCTCCTCGATTACTCACAGATTGCTTCTAGGCACTAAATAAGCTCTGTCTGTGAGCAAAAAGCCAATCACTCACGTTGATTTTGTGAACATTTATCTTGAGTTCTTTAGTGCAATTAGAGAAAGTAGCAAGTCTGCTCTACTTAAGAAGACAAACACACAAAAAACTTTATTTTTACTCTTTTCATAAAGTAGAATGAACTTAAATGACATCAAAAGATTGATGTAAATTTTCATTGATGAATATGTAAATTTCAATATGGAATGATATATTCAATGATATAAAATTTCAATTCTGAATGTAAAGTTGGGGAACATTAAACCAAACACCACTAACATCACTTAAAATTATCTTTGTGCTGCCAGAACAATCAGACCCTCCATGTGTAGTCCTTGGTTGGTGGTTGAGTCCCTGGGAGCTCTGAGGGTACTAGTTAGTTCATATTGTTGTTCATCCTAAGGGGCTGCAAAGCCCTCAGCTCCATAGGTCCTTTCTCTAACTCCTTCATCGGGGACTGTGTACTCAGAGGATTGCAAATTCAATCATCAATAGGATGAGAGGACCTCGGCCCTGTGAAGATTCTGTGCCCCAGTATAGGGGAATGCCAGGGCTAAGAAATGGGAGAGGGTGGGGTGGCAGGCATGGGGAGGGGGGAGGCAACAGGGGTTTGTTCTTGTTGTTTTTGTTTGTTTGTTTGTTTGTTTTTGGAGGGAAAACTGGGAAAGGAGAAATTTACATGGAAATAAAGAAAATATCTAATAAAAATTATCTTTGTGGTCTTATCAAAGTGTGTTTATCAAAGTAATACATCTTAGTGGTGTAAAATACTTGAAGTACATGGTACCTTGAAAAAAATAAGGGAAATTATTTGGAGCTTAGTATAAATGACTGATTTATTAGTTAATAAAGACATATGTCTAAAGACCAGATTTGCTTTTGGCAACTAAGATTTAGTTACTTATTTGAAAATAACTTTGATCAATAATTTTACTCTTCATAAATGAAAAATAATGCAGCTCTCTGAGAATCAGAAAGCAAATGCTAAGTGAAGTATTTTTAAATCTACATCACCATCAGTTTAATTTTTTTGTTTTAGATTATAAGACAATGCTTTATTAAAATGGGAATTACCTACTTAATTCTATACGTGTTAGAGCTGAGAGTTTATTTTTAGAGCATAAGAAGGGGATTAAAATTATGGACCTGTGGGCTGGGCTGTGGTGGCGCACACCTTTCATACCAGCACTTGGGAGGCAAAGGCAGGTGGATTTCTGAGTTTGAGGCCAGCCTGGTCTACAGAGTGAGCTCCAGGACAGCCAGGAGTACACAGAGAAACCTTGTCTTGAAAGAAAATTATGGAACTGTAAGAAAATGTAGATCAACCTACTTTACACGTTTGACCTCTGCCAGGTGTTATATTTCCAACACACCAAGGCAAGAGAGTCTACTTCATTGGTCTTAATGGGGAATTGAAGTCCTGTTACACCGAATTTCTATTCCACACAAATTATTTCAAGGTTTCAGTGAACTTTTTCCCTTGAGAGATCACCACCCATGTTGGGCATTTGAGATAAATTTCTTTTCTGAATGCAATTCCTGTTCACCTCTGTCTACTGTTAGAGACGGTTCTTCTAGGATATAGCACAAGGCTTTTTGTGTTTGAAAACAGTGATGGATTCATGAATCCCTTCCAAGTTTCTGGTATCAACAATGTAAGATGGCAATTCCGTCCTGATAAGTCACGTGACGTGTGCATTATTTCTGCTGTTTGTTTTTGGACAGACTTCACTATGTGATCCAGGCTGAACACAAACTTTCAATTCTCTTCCTGCAGCTTTCCAAGGGCTTTTATTCTTGATGTATGCCACCACACTATTTTTGCTTTAAATGTCGTAAAATAAAACTTTTTTTGACAAAATAAATATTAAGTGATATACTACCTATAATACCACTTTTCTTTAACATAGGAATTAACTACTTGTAATAGAAATTGAAAAGCTGTGAATTGTGTCAATTTTACTGTTAGCTTTAGTTTTAGTTAGCTATTTACAGGTATTTAGTTTTATTATAAATGGAAATCTCTGGAACTGATTATGGTTTATTCAGAATTAGTGTATGCAGAGAATATAGAAAATATGTGAATTAGAATCTAATAGTACCAGCTGCCTAAACCTTAATTTGTCCTTCTTTACTTTGAAGTGTAAGAATAATGCTATGTGACATTGTTGTAACATATCTTAATATTAGGTAGGAGATCATGATTGTTGATACATAGGATTTGACAAGCATGCTCAAATATTTGTATTATTTGAGCCTTTTGAGTATAGAAAGAACTTTGAATTAAAGGCTTAGAAACAGAAGAAGCAGGAGGAGGGGGAAGAGAAAGATGAAGTGGCAATTACAATGGCTGCTCTTACTGACCACTAAAGTATGAAACAAATAAGATGAAAAATTCCTACAAAACCTTTAGTCCTCTAGATGATATGAGAATCAGGCTATGCAATATTGACCCTTCTCTTTGGTTGACTTATACAACTGGAAGGCCCAACACCTCCCTCCTCCTTTCAGATAACCCCAAGGGGATGATTAATCTCTTTGAGACTATTTCATTTACTCATTGGTCCAACAATTCACCAGAGTGTTCTTCAGGACAGAAGAGCAAGAAAGGATAATGCAGGAAGCCAGAAAGAATGCTCCCCTCATTCACAGAGTCACCATTGATTGTCCAGGCTGTCATTGACAGTGGGTTGCCCCTGACTAGACCTGATTGGGACTTTAATATAGCAGAAGGTACCCCAGAGGTTCCACACAAGTACCAAGTTAGAGATTTGATATATGTTAAGAAACACCATGTTGAAAACTTGGAAGCAAAGTGGAAAGGGCTGTTCCCACTGTTGTTGACTACCCCAACCTCTGTTAAAGTGGATGGACTGACTAACTGCCTAGATTCACATGACTCGTGTCAGGCTAGCACCTGCACCTGATACCAACTAGATAGCAGGCAGACACCCAAGCAATTCCCTTCTGCAAGGCCAGAGAAACCATGAGATGGCTATGGTATATCTTCTGGCACTTTGCCTCAACAACCCCCACAACCCTGCCAAAGTGACTTGGCAAGTACTCTCAGCTACTGGGGTTGTAGCTTAGTCTACTACAGAGAAACACCCACCTTATATGGATTTTCTCAGTGCTGTATGTACATAGGTCACATTTTCTTATAGTTTTGCATGTCTAACACTCTATTTTTAGTCTATCTGCATTTATCTATCTATCTATCTATCTATCTATCTATTTATCTGTCATCTATCTATCTGCCTATCAACTACCTCTCTCTCTCTCTCTCTCTCTCTCTCTCTCTCTCTCTCACACACACACACACACACACACACACACACACACACAGAGAGAGACAGAGAGACAGAGAGACAGAGAGAGATTGATTTATATATTCTCCCTTATTTCCTGGGGACATGTGTCCATGGACATCTAAGTTCTTTAGACTATATCATTTCAAAATCTACTAACAAAATTCTCACTTTCCAGATATTCCATGCTTTCCCTTTTCATTGTCTATTCCAGGAATAACTGCTATGTAAGGCATCCACAATGCTAAACAGTTGCCTCTAATTGTCTTCAACAAAAGCTTATAGGGAAAAGGCTGTAATGGATGAGATAAAGGCAAAGCTTGTGGGTTGGTTTTCCAAGGAGCCACCAGACAGATAAAATAAGCAAAACTTTCTGAGAATAAGGATTTGACAGCATTAGCTGTTTAGATCCCTAGTAGCTACTGGGCTTCTCGCATTCACAAAAGTTGGTGGCAGTTAATTTTACAGTATAGCAGGGAGGGCAGAAATAGCTTATGTGAATTCTACAAAATTGATCTTGCCAATTTCTTGAAGAGATGCTCCAAAGATGCATTCTAAGCTTTCCCATAATTTATAAAGAATTGAAAACATTGATGTGAAATTTTTTTGAAAAAATTTTCAGAGTATATATATATTGATGGGGATGATACTGGAAAAAATTATTTCACAAGTGCTGATTATGTGTTGATACATTGATTCCAGTTAAACTTGCTTCAAGCACTAAGTTCTATAATCACCATACACTAAAGAATATTTTATCTCTCTCATGATCTTATGCTTTTTTTTTAAAAAAAATTTCAATTGACTAAGAGATTAATTTTACTTTTGCTTGCTAAATAGTATACCTATGTTAAAAAGTAACTTTTTTTTGTTTTTTGTGTTTTTTGGTATCATCTGCACTTTTATGGTAAGATCTTTTTTAGTTGATTGTATGAGTTAGGTTTCAAGAATTATTTTAATCATTTTCTTAACTCATTGGTGGGCTATAGGACAGAGTGATATGGAACAATAAAAAGATGTAGACCATTAGGCAACCTCCAGGCAGGGAGGGGCACTCTCTTTGTTATTTTTATTTGTTTGATTGTTCTGTTTTTCTTGTTTATTAAAGCTATAATTGAAGAAACAAATGCAGTCATTTGGAGACCTCCTAGTCACATCTTGAATTGTGCCTTGTTCCTCTTAACAGGAACATATATATTGGAAGTGTACATTCTATTTCCCTTACAATTAAGTAAATGTGAGGAATCAATTTTGTAAAAAGGGGGAACATAATTGACAAAATTTGATTCCAGTAGCAAATGGTTTATGCTAGCGTGTGGTTAATGAAGACAAATAGAAAACCTCTACCTAAACAGGGAAAAGTGACCCAAAGAGCTCAAATAAACAATAACGAATAAAATCTGCTCACACCTCAAGAACATAGTATAATTTGCATTGTGAGAATTTTCCAGAAATATAAAATTAGATCAATAATAGAATAAAAAAAGCCCGTTGTCATTTTGGCTAAGGAAATTTTAATATCTGGGAATTCCTTTCTTGAATGCCTGACCACCAATTCCCAGCAGATATTTGGAACTGAATATCAGTTGATTTATAATTCCATGTAAAGATAAGTGCTTCTTTTAAGATTATAGAGAAGTGAGTCAAGCAGCATTTGGAGCCACTTCTAATGATTTGAATGTTGTGTTTTTTTTTAATTGCTACTGTATAGTTTATAAGTATACTGTTTCAAGTCATTACTTTTGACATCATCAGAATTACTTCAGTGTCTGCTGTAGTATACAGGAGCCCACAGGTCGGTGCCTTAGTAGGAAATGTTTAGTACTTAGAAGGTATATTGTGCCCTAAACTTGGCTTTGTTATCTACACTATACATGTATGCCTTTGGGAAATAATAGACCCACGCCACTCTGCTTATGAAATAAATTTTCATGCTGTTTCAGTTACAATGGATCTACCCATCATAATCATTCTTTAACTAAATAAAATAGAGACATGTTCAGACACTATTTAATAGTTATTGACTGTAGATTGAGTTCCAGCCAGATAATATTGAAAGAACAAATCCCTCTGTTTTGGTGCTTTGTATACTCTAGAGAGAGAGGTTGAAAACACAAATAAAATATAATGAATTATTATGATAACTGCACAAATCACTACTAGATAAATGTTAGACCATTTTGTGATATACGGTGGTTTCTCATAGGAGAGAGGGTGAGTCAGGAACTTTTGATAGGGGGACATTGAGTCAGGAACTTTTGATAGGGGACATTGAGTCAGGGTCATGCAGAAAGGGTCAACAAGTGAGGGACTTCCTACTAAAATAACAGCATATGAAGAGGCCAGTGGCAGAAACTGAGTTAAGCCAAGTTTGGTAAACTACTTGAAAGTCTAGAGTGTATGCAGTTGTCTATGAAAGAATTTGAATATTTCCTTCAGTGCTACTATATCAATTCACAAATTCTGCAGAACTAACCCAGGATTTGCAGCCATATCACAACTTTTCTCATTATTTTTTTAATTTGGAAGAGGATAGATGTTAGACAGTTCATATGGTAGAGTTTAGTTGCAAATGGAGTAAAATATAAGAAGTAGGTTACTGTTGTATATAAAAATCTTCAAAATAAAGACCCAGAACATTCTTCTTTTGTGAACTGAATAGTAAAGCAAATAAGCTTGAGGTTGAAATGCTTCTGTCAATAAAATTGATGCTATTTCATACTGTTTGTGTAAGGCTAGTCTCTTCTAACAAATCAAAATCAGCAGTTAATTTGAGCCTGTCAATGCTACAGAGTCTATGTGGTTCATCGATTCCTCAGGTGAGAGTATAAAAATGTTTACATTTTTCACAGGTAGACATTGTGAAGTTACAAGAAAAACTTTTTTATAAACCAGGCATTTTTAGCTTTGTTGAAAGGATAAAAGAATAATCACTTTATAGTCTTACTTAATATCAGGTACTTTTAAAACAGAAAAATATAAAAATCAGTCCATTATTTAGAGATATTTGCTAGGGTACAATTGGTTGGAATTATTTATGTAGCTCATACGAATTTTTGTGAAGTCTTGAAACCATCATGAAATACAGGCAGACTTAGAATGTCATAGTTTTCTGCTAAGAGTATTGCTGTGAGAGTTAGAAAACGCATTCATTCTCAATATTATCTGGGCTACCTCACTGAGGGGTTGCAGAGTTATTTGTTTGTTAAACAGCGTGAGAAGCTAGGCTATGCTATTAGGGGCAATATGGAAACGGCAGGTAGAGAGATTATTGTTACCTGCTGATTTGTTATTTGGTAAAGCCACAGTGGTTAAGGTTTTCATATCTTGTCATTATTAATGAATTGCCATAATAAGATCTTCAGTCTACTTTTTAAAAAATCCCCACAGAAATCACAGCGGTGGTAGAAAATTCATTTCAGGAACTCACCATCCCGTCACTGCTCTGGATGATATTTGTAAAATGAACTGAGGAGTGAGGAACCATTTCCGTATTAGACAAATGAGTGTTATATACATCTAAAAATACCTTCAGAGCTTCTTTAGCTTTTACACTGTGCAATTTCCCGAGTGAGTTTGATGTATTGTTCAACTGAATATTTTACTTCTCACTATTTCTTTTTTTTTTCTTTTCACTTTCACATTTCCTCATTAAAAAAAAAAAAGAATTGTAAGATTGGAATTTTAATGGTTTCATCTGGAATAATTAATACAACAACCTCTAAGTTACCTCCTTTACAGCTTTAGTAGAGCAAGTGTGCAAAATCTCATGAATAAGATACAGAGGGGAGTTGATGAGGTGAGGCTACTTTATACCAGTTATTTATTGGTAGGGTTTCAGCATGCCATAACCGTACATATCAGTCATTTAAGAAGTAAGCTGGAAAGCTAAAGTTGTGACCAGACATATGTAGGGATTCCTTGGTGGTGAGCTCAAGGAGAGGAATAGGAAAGTACATGACAGTTTTAATTTTTATTTTTATAGTTCTTTTATATTAGGCTTATTTTAATGTACCAGAGAAAAGGAAAAGGTGAAAGGGCGCATAATAAAATCAGGTTACGAGGATGAAGGGTATGCACTTGGGGCTCAACAAAGCAAGAACAGAATCATTTGTTGTATCAATTGGGATTTTTATTTGTTTAATTATTTGATAGATGCACACGATGAACGTTTTTGATCAAATGCATCACACTACTTTTCTTCAATCCCTGCATGCTCTCTCCCAACTGTTTCCCACTCCCACACTTCCATGCTGACTTTATATTTTCTTAAACTCATGGATTCCACTTAGACTGTCTTTGTGTGCATAAGTGTAGGGTGAGAGCCTAGATAGTGTCTCAGTGGCAGCATTGTGAGGAGCATCAGCTTTACTTAATGGCAGCAATCAGTCCTCAATAACTCCTCCACTAACTGGAACTCTATGACCATGATAGTAGTTTTATTGGCTTGAAGTTGTGTGCGTACACAACATAGCACTCTCAGTTGATTGTTTGAAACAGCAATGATTTCATATCAAGAAAATTCTGTTTCATGGCAGATGTCTGATCCTTTTGCCTCATACAATCTTTCTGCCTCCTTAATCTATGATGTTCTCTGAGTGTTGGGGGAAGGGTGTGTGCCTTACTTTAATTTCTGGTGCTGTGATAAATACCAAATCTACAAGCAACTTGAGGAGGAGAATATTTATTTTAGCTTATACTTCCAAGTTGAAATCAGTCACTGAGGAGAACAAGGCTAGGAGGTCAAAGCAGGAATCTGGAGCAGAAACAGAGAACATGTTCTGAGGAACATAGCCTACTGACGTTCTTCCCTTGGTTCATGCTCAGCTAGCTTTGTTACACATCCTTGTCCTACCTATGTAGAAATGTAATGCAGACTGTGGTATGGGCCTTCCTACACTAATTAGAAAACAAGGAAAATGTCCCACAAACAGGTATACAGGCAAATATGATATTAACAAAATCAGTTGAGGCTACTTCTTCTAGGTGACTCCAGGTTATGACAAGCTGATAATAAATACTACTTGTAAAATCCACCACTTGTCAAATTGACAAACACAGACCTCACTGTTAAAATATACTCTTTTGTTTTTATGCTTGTGCCCCGGGTCTCAAGTCCATATAATGATATAAAATAAAACACAACTTAAAACGTTGTACTCTCTTATATGTGTTTATGGTTTAGGAAATTTCTGTAGTATGAGTTTTCCACACCCCATTTTCACAGGCCTTTAGTGTTAGCTGTCCTCCCCCAAATTACTGATCTACCCTACCCTCTGTCTGTGCTCCATTTAAAACTTGTGTGCTATTCTATTTCTCTCTCTCTCTCTCTCTCTCTCTCTCTCTCTCTCTCTCTCTCTCTCTCTCTCTCTCTCTCTCTTTTTCTTTCTTCCATACAGTCTTATGCCATCCTATTTCTTTGATATCTCCATCATCTTGTTTCCTGCCTTTCATCGATACCCAGTTTAAGCACTTCTATCTAATAATTCTAACATTTACATCTGAGGGAAAATGTATCCTTTGTCTCTTTAGGTCTGGGTTACCCCTCTCAAAGTAATTACTTCTAGAACTACTCATTTTCTTGTGAATTTAATAATTTCATTTTTCTTTACAGCCAAGTGATATTCTATTGTATGAACCAACCATATTTTCATTGCTATTCACCAGCTGATGGACATCTATGTTATCTTAGTAAGTCTTCTATACTTGTGAAGAGACACCATGAACATGGAAACTCATAAAAAGGCATTTAATTGGGGTTTGCTTACAGCTTTTTTATTTTCATCATGGTGGTAATCATAGCAACATGGTACTGGAGACAGACCTGAGAGTTCTACATATTAATCCTCAGACAGCAAGAATAAATAGATTGTCCTGCCACGGGCTTTTGAAACCTCAAAGCCCAAACTCAGTGACAAATGGCTAACAAGGCTATATTTCCTAATCCTTTCAAAATAGTGCCACTCCCTGGTGACTAAGAATTTAATTTTATGAGCCTAAGAGGGTCCTTCTCATTTTAAGTATCACATACATGGCTTCCATTTCTACCTATTATGACTTAAGCATAAATAAATATAGATGGTTAAGTTTCTGTGTAGTAAGATAGAGAGTCCTTGGGGCATATGCTCAAGATTAGTGTAGTTGGGTCTTGGGGTAGCTCTATTTTCAGCTTTTTGAGAAACTTCACACTGATTTTCATAGTTGCCAGACTAGTTTGTACCCTCAAGTTCTGTTCACATATGTATATCACTATATCATCTACATATGTATCTTTATATATTTGATATTTCTCTTTGACATTTGCTGAACAAACCAATTCTCACTTTTGTCTTTTTTATTGTGGCTTTATTCTCCATATGATCCATCTATTCTGTTGGTAAGACTTCCATTGAAGATTTAATTTGGCTTAGTTTTTCCTTTCCAACATCATTTCATAAGTTTGGCTTTTCTTCAGCAAGTCTATTTCTGTATTGAATTCGATTCTCATATCTTGCATTACTTCTACATTCCATTTTACTCATTTTTTATTAGTTTAGAGTACATTCATAAATTTTTTAAATTTTTAAACACACACATAATCATTCTTTTGAATTCTTTGTCTAAAATGTAGACAATCTTCCAGGTCTTTCTCACTGGAGTTCATTATTATGGGCTTAGTAATTCTTATGGTAGTCATGTTGCCCTCTTTTATTTATTGTGATACTTTCTATGTTGAGGCTTATGTATTTGAAATAGCTTGCTATGTTTTTCTTTTTGCTCAAATCATCTTTCTTCCTTTAATGTAGGCATGTATAATGTTCAGGAGAGAATTGTAAGATGGTTGAATATAGGTGTGTGTGTATGTATATATGTGTACATATATATATATATATATATATGTATGTATGCATGTATATATATATATGTATTTATATTGATATCTTCAGAGATTATCTCCACTCTTGTTTTAAAAGTTGGCTATTGTCAAGACCAAGAAATACTTTACAAGTTTCAGTCTACACCTTTCTTGTTCTCTTCTGTGCTGACTGCTGGTTTGGCTCTCTAAGTGTGACTTTTTTCAATCTTGAGTAAGAACTGACCAACCAGTCACTGAGGGCAGGAGATCTTGGGAGGCTGAGGGTGGAGTCAGTTGTTTAAGGTCTAGAAATCCCTCAAAAGCCAGATCTCAGAGGAGGGGGGAATGTCACAGTGTGAGAAGGAAGGGGTGTAGTCTGAGTAGTGAGTATGGGAGAACTGAGAGGAGCACAGTGGTCTGGAAGCACATAGAGGTGAGATACAGGAAGAACTGGAAAGCCTATTGGATGAAGTTGATGGATGACTACCTAGTGGCTCAACTGGGTAACATTTGAAAAGGGAGATCCCATACATGCTGGCTGGAATATAAAAGTTCAAGCCTACATCACTACACAGTGAAGGCAAGCTCCTCAAATCCATATGAGCCATCAGGTTAGGAAGGTTGAAAAATAGCTGGCAACATGGTAAAGAGGAGTTCTCGTAGAGCTGGGTTGGCTTATGGGCTGACAAGGAGGAGCTAGCCTCTCTGTGATGGAAGTCAGGGAACGGCCCAGGATAGTCAGTGATGTAGAAAATAGACAAGGAAGCTGATGGTTTGGGAAGAAAAGTATTGGAAGACATGGTGGGTCTTAGTAGAGGTGAGAAATGAACCTATATGGTTGCTCAGAAGGAAAGTCCAGAAGTATCCAGGTAAAAACTACAGGAGGGTAAGTTGTGGCCCTAACTGGAGGTTCCGTCAGAGGGAATGCCAGAAGCTTGGCAGTCCTTTGGTATGAGAAGGAGCTGGCTTTGCTGGAAACTAGGCAGGTGAAAGTGCCAGATGAGCTGGTCATACTTACAGGATAGGAAGGTGCAGTCCTACCCAGTGCATAGGTAACTTCAGAGGAGAATATGCTATATTATATTATATCTTGTCATATTCTCTTGATTTATAGCAGCCTTTTCTATACTGAAATTATTCCAAAATGATGCCACCTCAGCTTCTCTGGACCACTCATTTTGTATTAAAGCAGAAGGGGGTCAAGTGCTGAAGTTGAAATAGCTCTTGCCTCCAAAGGTCACAGAATAACATCTTCATATTCCCAAGGAGTCAGAACTAAATAAGAAAAGGGGCAACTTATTTGATATATGAAATTCCAGTGAGTCTGGTGTTACTTTTACAACTGCCTTTTCCTATTTCTTGTTTTCTCCTGAGTTGCTGCATGGTCTCCTCCTAGCTCACCTGCCAGCTCTATGAGGTAAGTAAATTAGATCCGTTGACACCAGCTCTTTACTTTCTGTTCAGCTTCCTTGAATCTCATATCATGTTAATTCAAGAGTCCATACTCATCATGGACTCAGCAAGTGCAGAGAGCTGCAGGCAACTCAAGCTTTATGAGGGTCCATGCTGTGTTTTTATCAGCTTTATCATGACTCTTGGTTGATGATTCTGACAGGCCTATCTGCATTACTCTCTGCTTTCTGTTTATTGACTTAGCTGCTCAAAAGCCTTGAATTGAGTAGGGTATACACAGATAATAACCATCATTGAAACATTTTAGCATAGAAGAAGCATGGTGATTGGGAGTAATTCCTTCTCCTAGGGACTCACTCAAATTCATGTGTTCCACAAAGTTGTCCTGGATGGATTTTCTGATGATATAAGTAAACTTACATGTAGAAATAATGGCATATAAATTTCTAAAAGTCATTCCTGTTTAGAAACATCCTCTTAATCTTGGAGCTGTTTATCTACTGAATAATGAAATTACCAAATAATAGTGTAATTAATTCTAATGCAGTCATTTGTTTACTTGTAAATGCCAATATAAAACTCTCTGTAATTAAGTGTGGTACCTTGGGATGGTCAATAAATATTAAGATAGAATACACTAAGAATGCATGGTATGTGGGGCATGTGTTTGCAGTTTCATTTGTACTTATAACCTATATTAAAACAGTATAAAGACAAGTGGTATAACATGAATAGAGATATTGCTTTTAAATGGTCCAAATATCATAGATTCATAGTGAAAGTGGTTAGGAATCCCAAGTTGGAAAGATATTTCAAGTCCATTCAAATTGTGCAGTAGGTAATGATTTAAGTATCAATTTGATAGACACATTATTATTCCCAACCATTAGACGTTCGAAAATGTCATCAAATTTATGTCCAAATGTTCTCTGCCAGTTAGTCATGTATCAAGCTTCATCTCTGAGTCATTATTTATATTACTAATTGTGTTTGTCTTTCCTTTTCCATAGTTATCAAAGTCTAGTTTTAAAATACGTTTAGCAATTGCCCTAAATTATTAAATATTACAGGTTAGTCAATGATTTTACTTAAAGTTTACCTTACGATTCTACATTGAGTGATTGGCTTTATAGTTCTTTTAAAAGTACACTTCAGTTTTTTTTATCAACATTGCAATACAGATAGTCTTATATTTTCTATTGTTATTGCTAACATAAAACATATTAGTTTGTTTATTTTATATATAGTTAACATATTATTTGCCTCATAAAAATGAAAATGAAAAAGATAATGTGAAGTTACTTTTTTACTTTCAATAACATAAATGATATAAAATATTCTGATACTTATTTCTTAAAATTATTTACTGCATGGGATTCTATGAAATAATGTATCTCTGCATGTACCTCACATCTGCAATAGGGGAGCAAGATGTCAAAAATTTCCATATACAGGGATTGATGAGATTAAGTAAATGAACTTGGTTATCATCCTTAAATCTTTCTTATTTTCAGGTTTATGTAACTTGATTAATGTTCTTCGTGATGGGTTGTAACCTGTCAGCCAAATAAACCCTTTTCCCTCAAAGTTGCTGTAGATCAGTAGATCATGTTTTTTATTACAACAACAAAAAGCAAAGTAGGAAAACTTCCTGGCCATAACTGTTGTTATGGCTATAAGGAAGACAGTGGCTATCTTTGTACTGTGACATATCTTCTGTAGGTTCATGTGTTTGAATGCTTGGCACCCAGCTGGTAGGACTGTTTGTGGAGGCTGGAGAGCCTTTAGGAGGTACAACCTTGATGGAGGAACTGGCTCTTCCATTAAGTAGAGTTAAGGCATAGTTAAAAGCTCAGGCTTGTCTCCAGGACCAGGATCTTTCTGTCCCTCTCCCTCCCACTCTCTCTAATGGTCTCTGCTTTCTGGCTAGACCCTACACTACAAACAACTTCTACCACTGTGGTCACAACTTCGCGTTGCCTTGACTTTGTCACCTAGTTGGACATACTCTCTTCAACCCTGAGCCCAAGTAAATTCTTCTTCGCTTAAATTGCTAAGTGACAGAATTTTCAGTCACAGGGTAAGAAATACAATTCATAGTTTCCAGTCTGTTGTGGAAGCTAGAGAGAGAGAGAGAGAGAGAGAGAGAGAGAGAGAGAGAGAGAGAGAGAGAGAGAGAGAGAGAGAGGCATGGGTATACCAGGTCAAAATCCTGAAAGGCTCTGCTCTTAAGCCATTTATCTTTAGAGATTGTTTGGGATAACTGGTAGTTGTTGGCAACCTTTCTGAGAGTTAGTTTCTGTAATTTATTGTATTTTTTTCTGATTTTTCTTTGCTGTTAGGGGGAACTTTCCATGCTGGTGTGGTGTACAACATTACTTTTATTTTCCCATTTTTCTACTTGGGTGTGGCACAGGTGTGTGGTCTCTTTGTTTGTGACTAGTGCCTCGGTAATTCTTTCTAAAACTGTCAAAAACTCCAACCTCTAACCAGTGTGCATTTAGGACCTATGTAGTTGTCTATGTAGATGTTAGGTGTTTCTGGGATAAAATGTACAACAAAATCAACTTAAGGAATGTAGGGTTTGAATGTGCAGTCCATCCTGATGGGGAAGACATGGCAGTGTGCACATAAAACAGCTGATCACTTAGCATCCAGAGCCCAGAAGCACAGAGAGATGACATAGCTTAGCCCAACATCTCCTTTTTATTCAGTCTGAGACCCCAGCCCATGGAATGGTACCACTTATATTTAAGCTAGGTCTTCTACCTTAGTTAGCCCTATCTAGTTACTCCCTCATAGACAGGCCTAGGTTTTGTGATCAAGCTGTTTCTTTATTTTTTCCTTAATTTTTTTATTATTTAAATGCATTTTATACATTGAACATATTAATGAACATATTGAGCATTTTGAGAATCAAATAATACATAAAAAATTGTTCAACTTTTATATTCATATCCTTTCATACCCTAAAAATTCATTAATGAACATTTAATACTATCCATAACTGAGGATCCCTATATAAAATGTTGAATACTAAATTGCTTTTTCAAACTTTTATTGCATTATGATGAGAAAAGTTACATGATTTCAATTTATCTGAATTTGATAACATTTAAAAACATTTTAATGAGATAGAATTGAATCACATTCTTGTTTCCTTTTTGTACCACTGTTCCTCCCATAGACCCCTTCAATACCTACAATATCTTTAAAAATAAGTATTATAAAAGTTGTTTGATATAAAACAACAATCAATTTAACAGTCTTATGTAGATG
>NW_022196905.1:180712361-180712795 GCF_008632895.1 Mastomys coucha | reverse complement strand
CCCTAGTTAATCGTCTATGTTTCTTTTGGGTATATAAATACTTCTGAAATATATAAGCTGTTCTGAAACCATAGTACAGTGTAAAAACATGAAAGAAACAATACTACTAATAGAGAGGCTGAGATAGGAGAAGCAAGATTTGAAGAGCCTTATGTTGTACACAGCAAGACACCATCACAAACAAACAAGCTGACAGTGTATATAGATTGTACAATGTTGGACCTATTTCTCCAATTACCAAAGTAGAGAGATCATTGGATGACAATCAACAAATTTCCAATTCCTCATATTATTGGATTTCAATCGATTAGGATATGTTGGTAGTATTAATTTTCAAATTAATATATTAAGAAAAGTAATTGTCAGTTCCTGTCATTTTTGTTGTAAGAGGTGGAATTAGGTTTGTGTGGATTTGTTGAAAGATTACCTTCTTG
>NW_022196905.1:180707701-180711699 GCF_008632895.1 Mastomys coucha | reverse complement strand
GCTAAATCTGACTGGAGCCTGTCCTGCCTGTGATCCTGGTTGTGTCAGAACTCCTCAGAGTCAAGCTGCCTCTGTGATCCTGTGATTTTTGGATCCTGGGATCCTGGACTTGTTAGATCACCTGGAAGTGTGGCTTTCTCTGTGTGTTGTGGGACTGGCTGCAGAGCTTGTGCCCAAGGTCTGCTCAGAACACTAACCTAGACAGACCGGAAGGAACCAAAGTCACTAGGCTGGCGGAGTTCCTAAGTGCCTGATCCCGCTGGTCCCAGTTACTCTCAGTGTTGGGACAGATGTTGTTTCCTGCTTACCTCTGATCCTGGGTGTGTCAGAGCACCCTAAATTGTTTTAAAACCTACAAAATATTCTTTGGAAATTAAGCATAGTAAAAGAGCATAAAAAATCACTAAAAAATATATATATAAAAATATATAAAATATATAATTTAATATATCTATGTTAAGTTATTTAATATATTTATTAAATATATTTATATTTAATATAAAAATATAAAATATAAAATATATAAGAAAGTTCTTTATGAGAACAACTGACCTAGTGAGAAACTATTTAAAATGCATTATATATCTGTGTACATTGTCTAACTATAAGTTTATTTTTAAAAAAATTATCAACATTTCTAGGAGAGAAATTATTTTATCACTAAGTATATTTTAATAATTTCAAAATAGCAAAACCTCTTTGAAGTTAAATGTTAAGAAAATGCTGATTTCAAGCACAATGAGAAAACATCAATATTTCCATGATGTTTGTAGAACATGATTTTAATATTTTCAACTGTTAATATTCAAGAAACAGAATAACTATTTTAAGATATATTTCATTGTCATGTCTCCCTTTTCATTTCTGATCCTGTTAATTAGGAAACTATCTCTGTGCCCTCTAGTTAGTCTGGCTAAGGGTTTATCTATTTTGTTGATTTTCTCAAAGAACTAGCTCCTGGTTTGGTTGATTCTTTGCATAGTTCTTTTTGTTTCTATTTGGTTGACTTCAAACCTGAGTTTAATTATTTCCTGCTGTCTGCTCCTCTTGGGTGGATTTGCTTCTTTTTGTTCTAGAGCTTTCAGGTATATTATCAAGCTGCTAGTGTAAACTCTCCAGTATCTTTTTGGAGGCACTCAGAGCTGTGAGTTTTCCTCTTAGCACTATTTTAATTGTGTCCCATAAGTTTTGTATGATGTGTCTTCATTCTCATTAAATTCTAAAAAGCCTTTAATCTTTTTTTTTTATTTCTTTCTTTCCTAAGTTATCACTGAGTAGAGTACTGTTCAGCTACCACGTGTATGTGTACTTTGTTTTTGTTGGTATTTAAGACCATCCTTAGTTTGTGGTGATCTGATAGTTTGCATGAGATTATTTCAATCTTTTATCTGTTGAGGCCTATTTTGTGACGATTATATGGTCAATTTTGGAGAAGGTATCATGAGATACTGAGAAGAATGTATATTCTTTTGCTTTAGGATGAAATGTTCTATAAATATTTGTTAGATCCATTTGGTTCATAACTTCTGTTAGTTTCACTTTGTCTCTGTTTAGTTTCTGTTTCCATGATCTGTCCATTGCTGAGAGTGGCGTGTTGAAGTCTCCCACTATTTGTTATACGGGGTGTGATGTGTACTTTGAGCTTTAGTAAAGTTTCTTTTATGAATGTGGGTGCTCTTGCATTTGGAGCATAGATGTTCAGAATTGAGAGTTCATCTTGGCAGATTTTTCCTTTGAACAGTATCAAGTGTCTTTCCTTATCTTTTTGGATAACTTTAGGTTGAAAGTCTATTTTATTCTATATTAGAATGTTTACTCTAGCTTGTTTCTTGGGACCATTTTCTTGGAAAATAGTTTTCCAAACTTTTACTCTGAGATAGTGACTGTCTTTGTCACTGAGGTGCATTTCCTGCATGTAGCAAAATGCTGAGTCCTGTTTACATATCCAGTCTGTTATTCTGTGTCTTTTTATTGGGGAACTAACTCCATTAATGTTAATAGATATTGAGGGAAAGTGACTGGTGCTCCCTGTTATTTTTGTTGCTAGAGGTGGAATTATATTTGTGTGGCTCTCTTCTTCTGGGTTTGTTGAAAGAGTACTTACTTGCTTTTTTTCTAGGATGTAGTTCCCCTCCTTATGTTGGTAGTTTCCATCTATTATCCTTTGTAGGGCTGGATTTATGGAAAGATATTGTGTAAATTTGGTTTTGTCATGGAGTATCTTGTTTTCTCCATCTATGGTAATTGAGAGTTTTGCTGGGTATAGTAGCCTGGGCTGGCATTTGTGTTCTTGTAGGGTCTGTATGACATTTACCCAGGATCTTCTAGCTCTCATAGTCTCTGGTGAGAAGTCTGGTGTAATTCTGATAGGCCTGCCTTTATATGTTACTTGACCTTTTTCCCTTACTGCTTTTAAAATTCTTTCTTTGTTTAGTGCATTTGGTGTTTTGATTATTATGTGACGGGAGGAATTTCTTTTCTGGTCGAGTCTATTTCTAGTTCTGTAGGCTTCTTGTATGTTCATGGGCACTTCTTTCTTTAGGTTAGGGAAGTTGTTTTCTATAATTTTGTTGAAGATATTTACTGGCCCATTACCTTGTGAGTCTTCACTCTCTTCTATACCTATTATCCTTAGGTTTGGTCTTCTCATTGCATCCTGGATTTCCTGGATGTTTTGAGTTAGGAGCTTTTCCCTTTTTGCATTTTCTTTGACAATGCAAATTTTCTTTAACAATGCTAAAGTGTCAATCTTTTCTTCTGTTGGTGATGCTTGCATCTATGACTCCTGATCTCTTTCCTAGTTTTCTAACTTCATGGTTGCTTCCCTTTGTGATTTCTGTATTGTTTCTATTTCCAGTTTTATCTTGGCTGGTTTCATTCATTTCCTTCGCTTGTGTGATTGTGTTTTCCTGTAATTCTTTAAGGGATTTTTGTGTTTCCTCTTTAAGGGCTTCTAGCTGTTTACCTGTGTTCTCCTGAAATTTTTTCCAAGGGAGTTATTTATGTCCTCCTTAAAGTACTCTGTCACTACCATGAGAAATGATCTTAGATTCTAATCTTGCTTTTCCAGTGTGATGGTGCATCTAGGACTTGCTATGGTGGGAGAATTGGGTTCTGATGATGCCAAGTAACCTTGGTTTTTGTTGCTTTTGTTCTTACACTTGCCTCCCAACCCTCTGATTATCTCTAGTGCTACCTGCCCTTGTTATATCTGACTGGAGCCTGTCCTTACTGTGATCCTGGTTGTGTCAGAACTCCTCAGAATTCAGCTGTCTCTGTGATCCTGTGATTCTGGGATCCTGTGATCCTGAGATCCTGGGTGTTTTAGAGTTCCTGGGAGTCAAGCTGCCTCTGGAACCCTGAGATCCTGGTGTGACCAGTCTCCTGGGATCCTGGAATCCTGTGATCCTCTGATCCTATTATCCTGGGTGTGTTAGAGACCTTGGGAGTGGAGCTTCCTCTGGGTTGTTGTGAGACTGACTGCAGAGTTGGTGCACAAGGTCTGCTCAGGGCACTGTCCCAGACTAGAAAGAATTGGAGTTCCTGGGTCCCGCTTGTCCCAGTTACTTCTGGTGTTGGGGCAGGTGTTGCATCCTCCTCACCTCTGATCCTATAATCCTGGGAGTGTTAGAGAGCCTGGGAGTGTTACAGAGCCTGGGAGTGTATCTTTCTCTGGGTGTTGTGGGACTGGCTGCAGAATTCACACCCAAGGTCAGTTTAGCAGTGCTGATAGGTCTCAGAGTTCCAGGCAAACCAGGCAATTATTCAGACTGTAGGTCTCTGAGTGTTGTTCAAGATGTTTCTTAATCCAGTAAAATTGACACTGATGATTAACCCACAAGGTTTAGCTCCTATTTTTTTCACATCTAGAATGCCAGAATAAAATTCCGGAGCCATGTTTCTTGGATTGTCTTGTTTAAAGTCCATGTAAAAGCAAGTAAAAGATCTCTTTGACAAGAACTTCAAGTCTCTGAAGAAAGAACTTGAAGAAGATCTCA
>NW_022196905.1:180686626-180706392 GCF_008632895.1 Mastomys coucha | reverse complement strand
TGGGAAAGGAGAAATTCGCATGTAAATAAAGAAAATATCTAAAATAAAAAAATAAATAAATAAATAAAGTCCATGTAGAGTTGTTGATACTAGGCAGGTAAAGGATTTGGGAGTTGTAAGATAGTGTGCCTCTGTTCTCCTAACATAATCATTTGTTTTGCTAAATCCTTATATTTCCGAGGATTTAGAGGGTACTATATGCTGTAAAACAGCAGATACTTTCTTGCTGTTACTTGGGCTGCTGTTTCCCCAGGAATCATTTACTAATGATTTCTATCACAACCTTTCAATTTCAGCCTGTCACTCTCATGATTGAACATCAGACTTTTTCTTTAATACTGAGCCCTCTCAAGCAATAGTCATCAGTAGTATATGAGCATATGAGATTAATTTGTATTTAAATGTTGGAAAGTATAATGTAGTAGTTCAGTATGCTTTACGATCAGGAAACAAATGACCAAAACAATGTGACTGAGATACCCACTTTCTTACAATCTCATATTCTAATTTAGCCTGTTACATTTTTATAGTAAATTAACAGAGAGAAATGGACATTTTTTTTATCATAACCTCTTTTCCATATTTAACTAGAGCATAGAGGAATTTGGACCACATCACTTAACAGTGGTCCACCTAAAGTTGCCTTGCTGATAGAAGTCATCTTGACCAATGTTTTTGCATCAACTGTCAACTTGAATCTGTTGCTCGATACTAGTTCCCAGTTACTGTCTTGGCAAGACCCATATGTTTTTTTTGTATTCAAAAGCTGCTGCTATGTTTAATTATCCTTTCAGATACTACACATCAATATAATTTTAATTAAGAAAGTCTCAAGCATCTTGGAAGCAAATCTACTCAGAAAACTGTGGAGCTTGTAAGTAACCAAAGAACCTCCAAAATCACCTTTCCCTTCTTTTCCTTTTCAGTCACATGGGATGTTATAGTTCCCTGATGGTGAGCAGTTTATTCTCTGTTTACCTGTGAGACTGTACCTGAAATGTACTGTTCCTGCTGACCTCATTGGGACCCCTCAATTGAACTCCCGAGGCAGCAGCTTGGCTCAGCCCATCAGGTGTCTGGAGTCAGCTCCAGGGATTAAGCCAGAACCCGGAGCCCAGAATTCAAAAAGAACTAAAACTTTAATCCGCTTTCCTGCCTGGAGCCCTCGCTTGCAGGGGCTTATTTACATGACTGATATGTACTGCTATGCTTGTTCCCTGTTCTCACTTATGTGCTAAAAGACATAAGACTGTTTTGCCTCGGGTATAAATATCCTGATTCACTAAGTAAAGATCACACCTTGATAAGCATTTTACTTGGTGTGTTCCTTGTCTCTCCTAACCCGCTTATTTTCACAGAATCTCGACTTCCCCAGTTCGTGAATCACCCACGGTATGAAGTGAAACTGCGGGCCGGTTTCCTTCATGTACCTGCTAATTTCATATTCCCACAACCACACTTTCTGTAATGAAGAACTCAGAGTTCATTTTTCATAATAGAAAGAGCTGCTCCTTGAGAATTGAAGTATTGGGGGCATCTCAGTTTCCCCCTTACGACAGCAGCCACAGGATGAGTTTTTCTATGTCACTCAGATTGGATGGCAACTTGCTGTTGATTGTACCAAAAGCTGGCCTAGAGGTCATAAAGTTCTTGCCTCAGCACCTGGCATGCTGCCAGTGGCCACCATGCCTGCCTTCAGTGCAGCTCTTATCATATATACCATTTTATGAGGTTTTTTTTTTTTCATCATGGAAATGTTAAAATTAGCTGGGAAATAAGAAACCTAAAATCATGATTTTTCCATTGTGGTATTATAATGGACTGAGTTAACTTATGGCATATTCATAACTAAAATAATGTAATAACACTATTTAGCAATTGTCAGGTATATTTAATTATAACATCAAAATATGAACTTTTACACTAAACTCAACATACTGATTGGAATCTGTCTTTTATATAGAAGAATACAATAGTTTTAAAAAGGATTTTTTACTCAAAATACATACTTTAGAAAATGAAATATGTTATCATATCCTAAATATTCTAAAAAATATTAATAGTGTATTTTGTTAAGAATAAGTGAAGTCTCCAAATCTGCTATAGTTTAAAATGGAGATTGTTCAATATAATCATTAAGGTATTCAAATAATACAGAATTGTCAGTGATTTTTTTTCAATGTGTATATTAATAACATGTATTTTGATTATTCATTTTCAAAGAGAACTGTCATGTTACAATTATTGTTTGTAGAGAGACAGGAGTATAGTTTATTCTCTTGCAATTTAACAGAAAAATAATGTTTTTATAAATTTCAATAGAGGAAAGACATCGAACTTATGTCAAAATATGATCACTCCAGTAATAGTTAAATATCAATTGCAGCTCATTTATTTCATGAAATATTGAACCTGATGTATGAACTATAATGCATTTACTTTTAATTTATGCAATATTGATACATTTTCAGAAGAATTTATAGAATTTTTGCATAGATTATTTTTTGCTTCTATAAACACTACTGCCGACTTCACACTTTGCTTCTTTCTGATACTGTATTCCAATACACTCTTAAGAATTGCTCATCTCATATACCACTGTAGAAAGCTCATGTTCCTACTTCCCAAAATGTATAGAAAACAAAATGGATTTAACAGAGTTCTAAAATTAAGGATTTGCTGCCTATCACTTCCTTCTTGATCAATCAGTATGTTTTTTATTGCAAGCATATTTAGAAGATGAAAATAACAAAAAATATACTGTGTGCTAGAATTCAATGTGATAATTCTAGTCTCATCTACTTACACAATATATATTGTATATACTATAAATATTGTGTGTATGTAACATGTTGTGTATATATCACACACTTATACTCACACACACCCCCCCATACACAGAGTTTTGCTTTAATCCAATACCAAAAGGTTCACAGAATCTACACTGTATTGAAAGTGTAGATACTTTTGTACAAGTGGTGGAAGGGATGGAGTATAGGAATATAGCAATTTTCATTGTTTCATATCTTAGTTTTTGAAGGTTCACAAAATATATGTTCCTGTGAAAATACTGCTGAGAGACTTCCATGGCCTTGTACTAAGTCTCCCTAAGTGAATATAGTTTTGTAGTAAAGCTTCATGTACAAATTACTGAATTAACAGCTGTGTGTTTTGTCATACTGAAAATCACAAACACTCCCATGTCAATACAAAAACAGCTCAAATTTTCATATTTGTGCTGTGACTAAAGTTTAAAATCATTCTGCTTGTGCATAGCTAAACTGTTTACTTACATTGTTATACTCGTATGGATTTACTAGTGTTGTAAATTCTAGTCTGATAACTATTCAAGATAAGATAACACCGTCATGTTAGTGTGATTCTAAAATCACTCCTCAAACATGTCTGTGGAATATTTCTATGGTAACCACGCCATTGAACTGTATATGTGTCCTCCATGACATGTGATTAGTATATATTTCCCTTACAACTATTAAATACTCTATACATAGCAGGTCAAGGAGATGTTCTTTTTATCTGCAATGTAAATTCCACATTTTCAGATCCAAATTATTATGGGAGAGTGTATTTAAGCAGATGACTTCAAATTGTCCTACAGCCTAAATTTCTTACTAGAAAAGATAAATAGTTTCATGGACTATCATACACATACTCAAAAAGAACAGCCTTGGAATACAGAGAAGCATTAGTTAAACTTCCATTTTATTTTTAAAATTTCCATATGCCAGCTACTTAAGATGATCATGTCAAGCAAAATGTTGCCTTACAGTTCTACTGAGAGTATTAAGGGCACTAGAATAGATGCGTTTTAATTGTCACTTCCTCGTTTCTTCTTATTTTTGGTTGTGAGCCTAGCCTTTAACGGCTGAGCCATCTCTCCAGCCCTCTTCTTAATATTAACACATGAAGACAATAAACATGGATTTCCTAAATCAGAAGTAATCGAGAGTGGTGCATGAAGATTTATTTCATTCAGCCTTTGGTACTTTCTTATTTCTTTTATTAAATTAAGAAAATAATACAAAACCGACATACTACTTTAAAGGGAAGCAAATACAACTATATAGTTACAAAGGATAATGTTTGCTTGATAGACGATGAATTAAGTTATTGCCAAGACAGTATCAGATTTGGACTTGGAAAACAACATTTTGAAAGATTTGAGTGTAATCCTCAGGGGGAAAGCTCAGTGATACACTATAGAGACAGCTGCTTCAACTATCATTCATATTAGATGGGAAATGATGTGGAAGAAGGAGAGTAAACAAGGCTTCAATAGCTCAGAACTTAGAGGCAGAATACAGCGATGGAAATGACACTCATGGGAGCTAATGAAGCACCAGGTCATCTTTATTGTGAAAACACTCTAGCAAAGAAATGCAATTCAGTGTCACAGTTGTGCTATCAAAAGGCAATTTTCAAAGCAGTCAGCAAATCATATACCAATCAATTTTGTTCTCAAATGTTGGGAGAGGGGAGCACTGGTCAGAGCACAGCCTGTCAGAAACAATTCTTCCTAGCGCTTATTGGCACAGGCAGATCATCCTTCTCAATACGCTTACTTAAGCATATAGACCCGCCCTTTGACCTCACTAGTTAAGACTCATGGAACATAATCAGCAGAGTGAAACTTGGAAGTTTTCTGAAGACATATTATTCGAGTACCAAGCACTATGCTGCATTTCCCAAACAGTATTAGATGCTTTAATCAATATTGGTGTTTTAAAACTTCCTGTTGATCTCTGCAGTTAGGAATGAATGATGTGTCTATTTCTGGTGCTACTGATACCATTCTGAGGTCACCAAAGTTTTATTTCAGTGGAATAAATGAACAATTTATGGAGTTTTTAAAACATCATTTTTTTTTTATTTTAATTGCGACAAATATTTTCTCTGTAAGCATCCATATCTTGTATTTTAGTCAATGATGCTATGATTTTCACTTATATTATGGACACAGGCTTTATATAAAGGCTATATATTTATATTTCTAAATGTTTTAAGTAAAAAAGTAGAATCAGAATATATTAGAGCATATTAAAATATATCGAATAAGGAATAAATGTCGGAATAAATAAATGCATTTCAACAGAATGTAATGCAAATAATACAAAATTTGAAGGGTCATGTCACAGCCAAAGTCCTAGATGGTTCTGTCTCTTCTGAAAATTAGGATCATAAATAATATGCTAGGTTTGCTTTTTGGTTTGACAATAAGCTTGGGAAATTCAATAGACAAGTGGTTAGCTCAGGCTGCAAATCCAGACTTGAAACTTCCTTTCTATTTGTCTACATTCTCTAAGATGTTAAACTACATGCTGCTTACATTCCCATTTATGTTTCAAGTGCACATCAGTAGTTATCTACTGTTTCATTTTCCAATTATTCAAAGAAGCCACAGTATTCTGTTTTAAGCACTTTAGAAATGTATTCATATCTAGTTTGTATTGTCACTTAAGATAGGAAAACATGGCTTCACGTGTGGTGTGCTTCTGATACACGTAGTTATCCCCTAAGCACTGCATGTACAGGATGCGGAGATGGCCAGACCTTGAAAGATTCATGGGGTCAGGGAGTTACTGTTCCTCGATTGTAAGTCATATTAAATGTATCCCTGCTGTGACATTCATTGCCTCAATTTAATAATTATTGTATTTATACTGATTTTATCACAACTAGCTACTAATATAATGGATTTGTCAGTTTTTCAATGTTAATATTTTTTATTAGATATTTTCTTTATATACATGTCATATGATATCTCCTTTCCCAGTTTCCCCTCCGAAAAAATAAAATAAAATAAAATGAAATAAAATAAAATAACAAGAAAAAAACCCTGTTCCTTCCCCATCTCCCTGCTCAACAGTCTACCCTCTCCCACTTCCTGGTCCTGGCATTATTCCCCTACACTGGGGCATAGAACCTTCACAGGACCAAGGACCTCTTGTCCCATTGATGACCAAGTAGACCATCCTGTGCTATACATATACAGCTGGACCCACTAGTCCCATCATTTGTACTCTTTGGTTGGTGGTTTAGTCCCTGGGAGCTCTGAGGTTACTAGAGAGTTCATATTGTGGTTTGTCCTAAAGTGCTGCAAACTCTTCAGCTCCTTGGGTCCTATCTCAACCTCCCTCAATGGAGACCCTGTGCTCAGTCCAGTGGATGGCTGTGAGCCTCTACTTCTGTATTAGTCGGGTACTGTCAGAGCCTCTCAGGGGACAGCTATAGCAGGCTCCTGTCACCAGCACTTGCTGGCATCCACAATAGTGTCTAGATTTGATGATTGAATATGGGAAGGATTTCCAGGTAGAACAGTCTCTGGATTGTCCTTCCTTTAGTCTCTGATTCATAGTTTGTCTCTGCAACTCTTTCCATGGGTATTTTGTTCCACCTTCTAAGAAGGAATGAAGCATCCACACCTTGGTCTTCCTTCTTCTTGAGTTTCTTGTGGTTTCTGGATTGTACTTTGGGTATTCCAACCTTCTGGGTTAATATCCACTTATCAGAGAATGCATACCATGTGTGTTCTTTTGTGATTGGGCTACCTCACTAAGGATGATATTCTTCAGGTCCATCCATTTCCCTAAGAATTTCATAAATTTATTGTTTTAATAGCTGAGTAGTACTCCATTGTGTAGATGTACCACATTTTCTTTATCCATTCCTCTGTTGAGAGACATCTGGGTGGTTTCCAGTTTCTGGCTATTGTAAATAAGGCTGCTATGAATATGGTGGAGCATATGTCCTTATTACATGTTGGAGCATCTTCTGGGTATATGCTCCGGAGTGGTATAGCTGGGTCCTCAGGTAGTAGTATGTCCAATTTCCTGAGGAACTGCCAAACTGATTTCCAGAGTGGTTGTACCAGCTTGCAATCCCACCAACAATGAAGGAGTGTTACTCTTTCTCCACAACTTCCCCAGCATCTGCTGTTATCTGAGTTTTTGATCTTAGCCATTCTGACTGGTGTGAGGTGGAATCTCAGGGTTGTTTTTATTTGCATTTCCCTGATGACTAAGGATGTTGAACATTTCTTTAGGTGCTTCTCGGCCATTCAGTGTTCATCAATTGAGAATTCTTTGTTTAGCTCTGTACCTCATTTTTAATAGGGTTATTTGGTTCTCTGGAGTCTAACTTCTTGAATTCTTTGTATATATTGGATATTAGCCCTCTATCAGATATAGGATTGGTAAAGATCTTTTCCCAATGTGTTGATTGTCGTTTTGTCCTGTTGACAGTGTTCTTTGTTTTACAGAAGCTTTGTAATTTTATGAGGTCCCATTTGTCAATTCTTAATCTTAGAGCATAAGCTATTGGTGTTGTGTTCAGGAAATTTTCTCCTGTGCCCATGTGCTCAAGGCTCTTCCAGACTTTCTTTTCTATTAGTTGTAGTGCATATAGTTTTATGTGGAGGTCCTTGATCCACTTGGACTTGAGCTTTGTACAGGAAATAGGAGTGGATCGATTTGCATTCTTCTACATGCTAACTTCCAGTTGAGCCAGCACCATTTGTTGAAAATGCTGTCTTTTCTCCACTGGATGGTTTTCGTTCCTTTGACTCATATTGAATGTATCCCTGCTATAACACTCCTTGCCTCAATTTAATAATTATTGTATTTATACTGATTTTATTACAACTGGCTACTAATATAATGGATTCATCAGTTTTTCAATGTTAATTTTATTTAATTATCATTATTTTAGTGACTTCTATTTCTTTTTGGTTCTACTAATGTCTCTCAGTGTATAAAACTATGGCTTTTTAATGACATTTTTTATACAGGGATAATCTTCTACCTTGCATGAGAAAACACATTATTTATTTATTTATTTATTTGTATTTGCCCCACTACCCTCTATGGATTTTGTATGTTTTTTAAAAAAGAAGACATATTCTTATGTATAAAACATAACAACTTTTAATGTTCTGGGAATCCACTGTGATATTGTAATCTATACATATATTCTGTGTTATTTAAATAGCTTGACCATATTCTTCTCAGATATTATTCTTTGTGATGACATAATTCACTACCCTCTCTTACATCTGTCTAAAATGCATAGTACATTATCATTATCTGTATCACCGTACTGTGAAATAGTATGCAGAAACTTCCTAATATTTTCTAAGTCTAATTTAATACCTTTGATTAATCTTTCCTATCCTCCCTTCCTAATCCTATAGCCTCTGGTAACAATAACTACTAAATTGAGGCCAGAAGTGTCAGAGTGAGGCTACATTCAAGATGTCTGGTAACTTCCATTGTATTCTTAGTGCTTATAAACTTTTATAGCTCATACGGTACCTGTATTTCTTTGCTGGGCTAATTTACTTAACATAAGAACTTCAAATTCCAAGCACTTTGCTGTCAATGATAGCATGCTAATCAATTTTTTATGACTCCAGTATTCCTTTGTGCATATGTCTGTAAAAGTAACTTTTATTCTCCTATATTGATTATCATCTCAGAGGCTAATGCCTCAGTCTGCTAACCTAAGCCTAGTCTTGGAAGCTTCTAGCCTCTGCACAATTTTATCTAGGCCTAGAATATTTTCAGCCTCTGATATTGCTGAACACACCAATCCTTTCTTGTTCTTTCTTAACTCTGACTAGCGGGTTTAACTCAGTTGTCCTGGTTCAAAATTTTCTCCAAAATTACTGGTTCAGTCTGGCTTCTCTCTCAGCTTCTGACTGAAGTGCTCTGCTTGGTCTCATCTCAACTTTGTCAATATTATAGACTTCTACCTCCTTCTCATTCTCTAGCTTCTTCGGTCTTCACCTGTCTCTGGCCTTTTCTCTCTCTGCTACCTGTCGTAAAGCTGTCAAGTGAAAGTGTCTCCTTTCTCCTCTTCTCTCTCTGAGCTGCTAGCCTCTCTTTTCTCTCCTTTCTTATAAGAGTTGGTCATATCTTATTCTGTCAAATATTTCTCTGATTCATCATTTTGCTTACCACTCACTTAGACATCACTTTCAAACATGGGTGCTTCCTTCTTCAGTCTGACTTTACCTTCATTATTTGGGAATACAGATGTGTACTAAGGCTATTCTGTATTCCAATCAAAGGGGTTGAAGGTGTGTGTTAAGGGTGAGCCACACCACAACTAGAAACAGTTTTTCCAGTAAACAACCCAATCTTAGGGCTCACAGTGTGATCTAATACCCTGCAACTTATGCCCACATTTTCTTTACTTATTAGTCAATAAATATACCCTTGTATTGATTTAATTTCTTATATTTTTGAGTGGATGGTATGTGGGTAGGATATTCCTGAGGGGGGTTGTGGGTACTTGTATAGAGATCATGGATAGCTCTGGGTGGTGGTTCTCACTGTCTGCCTTTTTAAGATAAAGCCTCTTGTTATGTTTTATATTAATGTCTATCTGTACAGAAAGCAAATGGTTCTCTAATATCTGCCCCTCATCTCCAGCTGTGAGTGTGCTGATATTAGTGATACTTGCTTACCAAATCTGGCTTCTACATGGGCTCTAGGGATTGAACTGTGTGGTCATTTGTGTTCTACAAGCAGCTTTCCTCTGAATTCTCATAGCTCCTTTGTTTTCAATTTTTAGTATTGTAGATAAATGTATGAATGAAAATACATCTTTGATTTTATGTGTGCATATGTGACATGCTCTACACTCTCATTATCTTTTGTAATTCCTATATATCTTTACTGATTGGGTATTTTTAATTTTTTAAAGTGACCGATGTATGTTTTTGTGCACACAGATTTTAGTTTCCAGAGTCTATAAGATGAAAATCCTACATCATTTCTACTGAGAATTCTTCTTGTAAAGGTTTTCTTTGACTTATATTTGTGATTGAAAACACAAATGGTTATATTTTTAGATTTTGCTTTTATTTTCTTATATTTACTTAATATGTAAATATAAGAAAATGCTTTATTAGTTTGTCAGTACATCAACAACTGTTTTTAGTAGTAAGATGAAGTTATAAACCCCCATTTCCTGTGTTCTGAAGTTGGTTTTGTTTATACTAAATTTTCATTAACAGAAAATGTAGTGTGTGCAATTAATCTATAAGTATTTTATGCAATAGTTTCTCATTTGCTTGAAGCATAAGATATTCCTGACATTTTATTTTTTAATTTTCCATTTTATTTGTGAACAGATACAGATTTTTATTGAATCCTAGATATGTCTTTTCTACTTCTGTGCTCCTGGGGTAATTAATATTGTCAACTTCTCCAAGTTTTAGTACTCATACCCTAAAGAATGTCCATAATACAGAAATATTATTAACAGTAACAGTATTAGTAAATATAACTAATATTTGTTGCTGTTCTAAAGTTTCAGGTAATTTTCTTGACAGAACTCTTTATTGCTTCAGAATGAGCTTTACAAGTTACTATCTATGCCACCTAAACATCTCCTGTTCCATCATTAATAAACAGAAGTACTTTAAATACCATTTTAGGAGCACATTTCATAGGATTCATCAGAGTCAATTCTTTTCCCAATATTGTTCTCTCATTGATTGACCTTTAACAGGTGGGTATTATTTCCAGCATTATAACTAATTTGCAATACTAACTATAACCTGAAAACCATTCTGGCTGTGCTGATAAGGTTTCCATTTTTATATATCAATTCACATTATTCACTACTATAAGTCAAAGTTTGAATACTTTTCATAGTGTACATTTTGAAAGGAGTCTTACCATCATTTGAAAAGTTTTATTATTTTATTTTAGAAAATTAAAGTTTCTGTTTAAACATTAGGATTTTATGAAACATTCCTCATTTTGATAATACTAGAGATATTATAAAAACCAATTCGGTAATCTATATTTTTCGTTTTCTCTTCATAGGTGATGCAAATGAAGATATCCATTAAAATTTATGCTCAGTCCTATAATTAGAAACAGGAAGGAACAGATGGCTTGCTATTTAAAATTCTGCTTTATGAAGGAAACTACATGTTCTGGAGGACCTTAGCTTTAACATTCAACACTTTTAGACATTAAAAATCGATTTCATTTTACAGTCTTGGTAACGGCTTCTGCTGAAATAATATGATTAATTGGAGAAAGTTTAACAACTTCAGAACATGTCTACATGATGGAATCACCAAAATAAAGTACTGAAAAACAAATCATATCAAAACAAAACAAATAACAGCAAGGAGTTATAAAATCTTTCTGGGTTAAAAATAGAGATATAAGAATAGTCTCTCAAAACTTAAATCAAAGTCACCAAAAGATTATATGTTTCAGCAAGGTCTACAATCCTGGTTGAACTCAATTTGATTTCAGATATATTCGAGTGAGCTGGAGGTTAGCTATACTGACTTTAATCCAATTAATGTAGTAACCCTCAAAATTAGATGCCTCCATGATAATTTTTAAAATGAAGGAAAAAGCATATAATGTTAAGTAGTTTTCCTAAGGTTGTGCACTCGGAAGCAAGAGGCACAAGGCATGGGTGCTTGAAGTTAATGGAAAGCCCTGGGTTTAGTTTGGGTCTGTCCTGTCTGCTCAGAGTCAAACACCAATTTGTAAAGGGTGAGTTGCTGGGTTCTGCTGTGGACTGAGAATCGCATTGACATGTTTTACATTGAATAGGTGGACATTTTAGTGAATAATTTCAATAAACATCCATTGTATAGATAGTAGGCTAAGTGTGAGAAATGTGGCAGCAAACAGAAGGGAAAAATCCAGCTTTCACACAGACCTAGACCAATGCATGCCAGGCTTATGTTGGCAGACCTGAGATTAGTTTTCTTATCAGAAAGAATACAACATATTTTCACATTATCCTTCCTTTTTCAAAACACCTTGGCCAGTTTTGTCGCTGTATAGTGCATAGTGTAGTCTATAAACATAGTCATATTTTATAAAGAAAGCATGTTTATCAACATGCTTGAGAAGGAAAATAAACATAACCAATCATTTAATTATATCATAAAACCATTTTTAGGCTCAAAACTTGCCCCGTTAAATTAAGATAATACTGAATTGGATTTTATTCTTTTTTAGCATTATATTTCAAGTAAATGTGAAATTGCTAAAACTAACTGTGGGAAAAAATTGCAACATAAATAAGCACGAGGAAGAAAATGCTTTGTTATGATGCCGTCCATGCTGTTTACCACTATAAATGCTATTGGATATTTCACCAATATTTATACGATTGTAATTGCAGTATTTTAAACTTTGCCACATAAAAAGTTAATGGCCTTATTGTATAAGTTTGCATCATAAGCATTCCATTTTCCTAATTGCAGTTATTAAAATTTATAAAGCTGTGGGAAAGAGCTATTTGTGTATACACCTTGGTTCCCTGAGTTGGATTTCTAAATGATAGCTTTGCTGAGGTGGAGCACATTTAGCCTAATGAACCTACGAATGCTATGCTTACTTCTAAAATGAGCAAGAAAATACGCAGTCCTCTCCCTGCTTAAACAGTAGGAAGCAAGAGCCATGAAGAATGGGACCTTGGACTTGATGAAAAGACCTCACTTTAGTTTGGATCACTACTCTGCCTGCAGAATGGAGCATCACACAGTGAATGATTGGCTGATGCTGCCAAATATTCTAAGTTATGCCATCACAACTGACCTTTGAGAAGTTTGCAGCCATCTTTTCTGCTCACCCTGAGTTTAAAGATCTTTTGAAAGCTTGATGTTTTGAGAGAACAACACTTATCTCATATATTAACTTTTAAAAGTTAGTAGTCAGATGAAAACATTTCAAAACCTTACATAGCCATCTTTTCTGTATGATGACTTAGCTATGTAATCTGCAGGCTCTGGACCTTGACATAGGATTATTTTTAAGTTACAGGACATGGGAGATAGCTATGCAAAGGATGGAGTTAAAAGGGACCTCAGTGCCTATGGATTCTCATGTAGTTGTGCTGACAGGATGCAGCAAGAACAAGCTACATACATTTAGATATTTTTTTCCCTTAGCACTTGTATAACTTTGGTTTTCTCTGTCAGTTTCCTCATAAGATGCTCCTGTGGCTATTTGGCTGTGTGATACACAGTAGCATTTTCTTTCTTTTCTTTTCTTTTTCTTGTTTGGAATCTGGGATTTTTTTTTAATTGGATATTTTCTTTATTTACATTTCAAATGTTACCCCCTTTCCTGGTTTCCCAACTTCCCTGGGAATCTCTTATCCCACCCCCTTCCCCTGCTTCTATAAAGGTGTTTTCCCACCCACCTCCCAACCCTCTTATTCCCCTATACTGGGGCAGCCAGCCTTCACAAGACCTAGGGCCTCACCTCGCATTGATGCCTAACAAGGCCATCCTCTGCTACATATGCAGCTGGAGGCATGAGTCTCACCATATGTATTCCTTGGTTGGTGGCTTATTCCCTGGTAGCTCTGGGGGTGTCTGGTTGGTTGATATTATTGTTCTTCTATGGTGTTGCAAACCCCTTTAGCTCCTTGGGTCCTTTCTCCAGCTCCTCCCCTGGGGTCTCCATGCTCAGTCCAATGGTTGGCTTCAAGCATCTGCCTCTGTATTTGTCAGGCACTGGCAGAGCCTCTCAGGGGACAGCTATTTCAGGCTCCTGTCAGAATGCATTTCTTGGCATCCACAATAGTGTCTGGGTTTGGTGACTGTATATGGGATGAATCCCCAGGTGGGACAGTCACATCCCTTATACATTAGCATTTTCTTAAATGAAGGGATTCATTCATGACATAGGTCCCTTTAGACTGTCACACATAATAATATAATAGATACTTGAGTTTGCATTTATTCATCCTGTGATATTTACATAGTAATGGATTACCCAGTGCATTTTACAGATCATTTCCTGATTGTTAAGAAATGCATATCCTTAGTTTCTACTCTAAAATGTGTTATATTTTTTCTAAAATATGCTTGTTTATATTATCTATACAGTGAGATACTCTTTTCCTCACTTCTTTCAGTAGATTCTCTGTGGTGTTACTTGGTCTTTGGAGGCACTTCTTATAGGTAGTTTGTGTATAACTTAGTTCATTAATTGTTGTTATAATAAAATTCCATGGCCTGGGGAATTTAAAGTTTTCAGAAATAGACACACTGCATAGTTCTAGAGGCTAGGAAGCATATGGTCAAAAGAGGATTCCTACTGAGGGCCTTATTAAAGCATCAAACCTGGCAGAAGGTATCTGTTATGGGTGGTGTGTGGAGGTTCCCCTGTTGATTCATGTGTTTAAATACATGGGTTGCAGATAGTGGTGCTGTTTTGGGAGGCTGTGGAAATTTTAAGACCTGGGGTCATATCATAGAAATAGATCACTTTAAAAATTTTAGCTGGGCCCAAGTTCTGGCCCAACTTTTCTGTTTCCTGATCTGCTGAGAGCTAAGTGAGCAGTATCATGTTCCTGTAGCCATGGAAACAAGCATCCAGGGTTAACTTCTCCATCCCAGGACACGAACCAAAAATTACTTCTTCCATAAGTGGTTTCTTTCCATTATCTAGACAGCAGCGAGAAAATATAATAAATATAATGTGGGTAACATTAAACAGGTAAGAGAAAGGACAACAGAAAGGTAAATTTGCCCCTACGACAAGTGCATCCTTGTGAGAATGAAAATATTCTCACTTTTTCTGTGGTAATTTAAATATTATTTTGAGGGAAAAGTGATGATATTTATCCACTATAAGCCCTTAGGGGGTTTCAGTTTGTTGTAAAAAAAAAATACCAGCACTGATTTCTCCTTTGCTATCATATTATGAAAACTACCATATAAATTCCAGGAAATATGAGACCAATAACTGCTATGTAAACTTGTACCAGATACAACTATAAATTGGTACTGCAAGAATAGTATTTGTCCAGTTTAACAATACAGGAGGTTACTGCAGGTGTACAGTCAGAAGTCTGGATCAACAGAAGTCCAAATAAGCTCAAGAGTCAAAAACAGATAAAAAAAGAAAATTCATATTCAGCATATTATACCATACATTTGTTGGAATTGGAGTTTTATATTGTTAAACTTTAAAGATATCCAAATATCAAATTTTAAACCATAATCTTAAAAAAATAACCCCAATTTAAAAGACTTGGAAAACCTCCCTTTAATTTTCTTTTAATCATACTCAAGATTGTTTAAATTCATTGTTCTTTAAGGTTGTGAAATGTATTTATAATATGGAGTTGAGAATTTCAATTGAACATCATGATTTTATTTGTTTGAATTTAATTTCTATGTGATTTGATTTATTAGGTATCAAGACCAACTGATTCAATACTGGGAAGAACAAAGAAAATTATGGGATGAATAGAAAAGATTTTGTTAGTGGACAGGGGGAAGAGGAGGGATGCGAATAGGAGGGATCGGGTGTAGGAGATAAGGACAGAGGGAGAGTAAGGGGAGCACCTACGGGGCCAGATGAAAACCCAGTGCAGTGAATACTTCCTGGAACCCATGAGGGTGAGCCAAGCAAGGACTCCTAGTAATGGAGGACATGGAGCCTGAACTGTCCATCTTCTATAACCAGTATAGGTTCCCAGATTTGGGACTGGGATACCAACTCAGCCACAAAACCTAGACTTACAACCAGTCCTGTCTGCAAGAAGAGCTGGGACAAGAGGCACTATAGTGAGAGTGACCAACCAATGACTGGTCTAACTTGAGGCCCAATTAACAAGAAGAAACCCATCCCTGACACTGCCTGGATGACCAGGATCCTGAAGTAGTATGGCTCAGAGACCAATGGTAGAACCAAATGTGACTGAAAATCAAAGACAAAAATAAATACAAAAACAACAAACAAACAACAAAACTCAAGCCCTTGTCAAAGAAATGATTTTTAATGATATTCTGTTATACTCATAGGCTTGGTACTTAGATGAATCATCACCAGAGAAGCTTTTATAGTAGCGGATGGGAGGAAATGCAAAGATCCACAGCCAAACTGCAGAAGAATTTTAATCTAGCAACATGGCTGCTCTGGCAATGGATCACATCCAAAGACCTTCTAAGTCTGTGTGATCCAGCTGGAATGCAGATAGGCCTTTGAGTAGAATACAGACACACAACTAATCCCTGACAATGAAGGTAAAGAGTTGGTAGAAGCAAGTAACTATGTCTGAAAGTGATGTCTAATTGAGGTCAAAGTGACAAATTAAGAAAGATTTGACAGTGAGTCAGAGAACATTCATTCAGTGGAGGTCAGCAAAGGGAGTTAAAGCCAGAGAATAAGAAGGAGCCAGACCATATGAAGCTCAAGAAGGAAGACCAAAGTGTGGATACTTTGGTCCCTCTTAGAAGGGGGAACAAAATACCCATGGAAGGAGTTACAGAAACAAAGTGTGGAGCAGAGACTGAAGGAAAAACCATCCAGAGACTGCTCCACCTAGGGATCCCATCCCATATACAGTGATCAAACCCAGACACTATTGTGGATGCCAACAAGTGCTTGCTGACAGGAGCCTGATATAACTATCTCCTGAGAGGCACAGCCAGAGCTTGACAAATACAGAGGTGGATGCTCTCATCCAACCATTGGAATGAGCACAGGGTCCCCAATGGAGGAGCTAGAGAAAAGACCCAAGGAGCTGAAGGGGTTTGCAGTTTTATAGGAGGAACAACAATATTAACCAAGCAGTATCCTCAGAACTCCCAGAGACTAAGCCACCAACCAAAGAGTACACATAGAGGGACTAATGGCTTCAGTAGAATATGTAGCAGAGGATAGCCTTGTCAGTCATCAATCGGAAGAGAGGCCCTTGGCTCTGTGAAGGCTCGATGCCCCAGTGTAGGAGAATGCAGGGGCCAGGAAGTGGGAGTGGGTGGGTTGGTGATCAGGGGGAGGGGAAGGGAGTAAGAGGTTTTCCCAGGGGAAACCAGGAAAAGTGATAACATTTGAAATGTAAATAAAGAAAATTTTTAATAAAAAAGGCAAAAAGAAAAAAGAAAATATCTAATAAAAAAGTTATATATATATAAGCCTGTTTCAAACAAAAACTGGAAAAACAAACAAATAATGAACAAAACCAACCCTTTAAACAAATAACTAAACAAACAAACAAACACAAGAAACAAGTCAATAAAAGGTCCCTAGATGCTAGGGTTGAGACACATGCTATCTCCTCCTGTTGGAAGTGGGGTTTGTTTCCATATAATTACCTCAGAGGTTGGCACTAAGGTGGGGCTGCACATCACCTAGAACTGCAGTGTGGTGAGAAGTAGGCATCTAAGTCTCCATTGCTGCTCACAAGAGAATATCCAGGCCAGCCCAAATTTCTATTAAAACAAAATTTAAAAAGTATGATATTTTTATTTATCAAACAATACAAAACTGTTTTCAAGTAACTACTAATTCTGGAACAAGCATTACCAGAATGTCATGTGTAAATCAAAGAAGGACAAACAAACACCCTTGCTGAAGGAGATGCAAGCAATGAGTTGTTTCATTAACAAATTGATTATGAGGACAGAAACATAAAAAAAAAAAATCCTTGATGTCCATATTCTGTGAAGATGACATCATAGACATCACATGTCCCTGTCTGACTTTGAGATCCTCAGACATAACAAGAAGTAAAACAGATATCACATGCTAATATAATTTGTTCTTTTCCCGATCTCCCCAGTGTGTCTATTATGTATTTATTTCTTATATATGACATTCTAAATATCAACTCACAAAAGAAATAAAATAACATGAGTCTTTCAAATTAAAAAACAAAGTCTGTAAGTAGTTCATCCAGTTCTTACCAAGGCAACCTGCCCTTTTTCCAGCTTTGATAGTTTCACTTACCACCTGGGTTGTTTGTGTAGTCTTTGCCAGTTGGCAAAATGGAAACATAGGGAGTTAGAAGAAAAGGTTATAGGTACAGAGATTTACATCAGAGACTACAGTGTAACCCACTATTCCTTTTAAATACAATCCTCAGATGAATTCAATTATATTAAAAAAATTACCAACTACTTAGTGAAAAGAATATAGTACTAAAAGAAAGCTTGCTTTTCCATTTTTCTTTTTTGAATACATTTTTAAATTTTACTTAAAAAGTTATACAATATATTTTGATGATGTTTTTCCCCCATCTCCTCTCAGGTACTTCCCCCTCTCCCTTTGTATCTGCTTGGCCCAGGGAGCAGCACCCTCAGGAGGTGTGGCCTTGTTGGAGTAGGTGTGGCCTTTTTGGAGGAAGTGTGTCATTGGTGGTAGAGAGCTTTTTCCCAGCTGGCTGAGGACACCAGAATTCTGCGGGCTGCCTTTGGATCAAGATGTAGAACTCTTGACTCCTCCAGCACCATTCCTGCCTGGACACTGCCCATGCTTCCTACCTTGATGATAATGGACTGAACCTCTGAACCTGTAAGCCAGCCCCAATTAAATATTATCTTTTTGTAAGAGTTGCTTTTGTCATGGTGTCTCTTCCCATAGGTAAAACCCTAAGACAACAACTTCTTGTATTTTCGCTCTCCAAATCTCCAAATGAACAAACAGAAACACCAAGCCACAACAACAACAACAACACACACACAAAAATTGGTGTTGTACAGCCACCTGAGCATGGGGCCCTGACCTGGAGTGTGGCTAACAGACTTTGTGCCACTCCTTTGGCGAGAACTGATATTTTTTTCCCCTCTCCCAGCAAATAGCAGTTGCAAATAACTTCTTTGTTAGAGGTAGGACTGGACAATGTAGAGAGAGTGAAGAACCTTGGATCATTCAACCTTGAATTAAATGCAGGTAACAAATCCTTCCCCTCAAGGCTCAGGGATCTATGTGAATGATGAAGCAGAAAGGCTGTAAGAGCAGGGCTGATGTCCTCATGGACTTACAGAGACTGGGACAGGGCTGATGTCAGCATGGACTCACGGAGACTGGGAAAGACTGATGTCCGCATGGACTCACAGAGACTGGCATAGACTGATGCCAGCATGGACTCACGGAGACTGGGATAGACTGATGTCCGCATGGACTCACTGAGACTGGGATAGGCTGACGTCAGCATGGACTCACGGAGACTGGGACAGGGCTGATGTCCAACATGGACTCGCAGAGACTGGGACAGGGCTGATGTCCGCCTGGACTCGCAGAGACTGGGGCATCTGTTTTACAGTTTTGCTCACTTCTATGTTAAGTGCGAGTGTGCCGATTCCTCATTTAATTTTTAAATGATTCTGAGCCTTACAGGGTGTCTCCCAGAAACTCATGAATGATTTATTTAGGTGAGAATGAACCATTTATCAATATATTACCATAGAATATTAAGAGATTAAATTTAATTGTGTTGTAAATATACCTGCTTTATTCTTTCCATTTTCACTAGCTCTATCAGCTATCAAAGTATTAGACATGTGTTCTCTCTAATGCTATAATTTATGATTGTCTATTTTGTTTTTTCTGGTTAAATTTTTCTAAGAGGGATTTGTAATTGATTTTTCAACCATGCCTTTATCTCTAGTGTTTGTCAATGGCATGTTATCCCCTTTTGTGGATGTTATTTTGTTGTAGTAATCCGTTTATCTTCAGAAATGACACTTGTAATTAAAAATATGTGGGGAGCTTAGGACTGGAGATGGCTCAGCAGTTAAGAACACCTTCTGCTCTTGCAGGGTGAATGAGTTGGGTTCTGAACACCTATTAGGTGGTTTACAGCCACTTGTAACTCTAGCTCCAGGAGATGCACCGTCCCTTGCTGGCCTCCCAGTGCTGTGTACTCACATGATACACAGGCATAAAAGAAGGCAAAATACCCATGCACATAAAAGTCAACAAATTAAAAAAGGAAGCATTGCTGTTTTTTTTTTTTTT
>NW_022196905.1:180658453-180686524 GCF_008632895.1 Mastomys coucha | reverse complement strand
GAGGTTTGTAATTTGCAATTTTCATAAAACATTTGTAACACCTTGTCTGTACCACATTGGCCACCAGGTTGTTGTCTAATTGGGGCTTTGGCCCCTTGTTTCTGGCTGCCACTTAGCTGACAGCTGGGCACTCCTGGTGGGCTGTCAGATGCAGCACAGCACCAGAGATTCCTTGCTCTCCTAGCTCCAGGCTGTCAGGAGCTGAGCCTGGCACCCCCTGTGTTCCATTAGGATCAATTGTTCAAACATATGGGCCAACTGGGGACATTTAATGTTTAAACCACCAACATGGTAGGAGTACGCAGGATTCTAAATTATAACATTATATGTCCCCATTGACAAGCTCCATTTACGTAATTTGCTTCTCTATCCTATCTCAAAGAAAAGTGTTTGGCTTATTTGAGTATAGTCCTTTGCTGTAAGTACCTTTGTCCAAACATCATCATCATCATCATCATCATCATCATCATCATCATCATCATCATCATCATCATCATCATCATCATCACCATCATCATCATCATCAACAACAACAACAACAGCAGCAGCAGCAGAAGCAGCATTTAGATCTTCTTTCCTGGGTTGGCTAGAAATCTAAGAATCAATCTAAAATAGATAGATTCTCATTAATTATTCTTATTTAACTATAAGGCAACCACAGTCCTGCAAACTTCATTTTGATCAAATTGGGAATGCCTCTTCTTTTCATGACAGTTTGACTTACAGAGCTATCTAATTATATTTATACTGTGAATAAAATTTAGTATGCAGTTACTTATCCATAACAAATTCTGTTACTTTCATATTTTTAGTTTTCTAGGACATTTTAAACAAGTCAACTGGCTACAAATAAACTATATAACACTATCCTGTTACAGAGCTCTAATAAATACTGTGATTACTTTTGGCAAAGCAACTTAGCTAAGTAAAATGATTTTCTTAGTGAAATGTGTCAATAAAAATTCAGCTAACTTTCATTGTATGAAGGAGGTACATTGTGTGCGAAATGGGGAAGAATATAGGACTAACCTAGGCCTGACATTTTGGAATTTGCAGTTTAAAAGAAAGAAATCCATGAACCATGTTTTGAAGGATACAGTATGCTAAGTGTAAGTCCATTTAAAACAATATGCAAATGGAGGCATTGATAAAATCAGGGAGAGGGAAAATACATATATAAGGTGAGTTTTGAAAAATGAATAAATTTTTCTACATGATATGAGAGGAAAAACACTTCATTATCTCAGATTACATCTAGTTACTATTTCTGTAACAAATGAGAATGCTGTTAATCAGTGAGACTTTGTGAGCTCTCAGCACTGTGTTATGGAAATTGTATCTCCAGGTAGGAGTGTAGTTAAAAACCTACAAGAAAACAAAGAAATTAGGATTCTGAACCTTGTGTACAAAGCTCATTTGAAAATACCTTATTCTTATTACTCAGTAATTAATACATCTATTTTCCATAATTTAAAAATCATCTAAAGAGTTTGAATTCCTGAGAAGTAATTAAGTATAAAAAATTTGTTTTCCTTGACACAGTAAAATTAAACAGAAAAATTTTCTTAATATGCGTTCTAGCTATAGTTTTTATTACTTTCAAAATACATTATGCATTTAATTTGCATTTCATTCTTTAGAGAGTTGAGTAAGTTTGAACTTTTTTCTTCTAATATGTTTTCCATATTTATTGTTTAGAAATAATTTATACACAAGCATATAATGAATAATTTTGATATATACATACATATAGTTATAAATATATCTGACTCTTGTATATATGTAAATTTCAAACTATTATATCTGCTTTATGGTATTATAATGAAAATCATTAATAACTTTTGCAGGAGAAAATTATTAGACTGTGAATTTATTTATTGGGCAGAGAAATACAGTAGAAAAGAAAATTATTATTTATTTTTCTCACTAATAAGAAAATGCCAAGTGTAGTATCATAACAAATTATGAAAGTATATTTTTAATAATTCATATACAATTTATTTAAAAACTGAGTAAGGACTCAGTTAAAAGTTTCTAGATAATTGACAGCATTATTACTGAAATGGTAAAAGTTTTATAGATACAAACTTGTTACTCTTGCTACCACTTACTGTCTTTAATTGATCATTCATTTGTACTTTTTGAATAAATGAAATAATTGCTTCAAATCTAACAGATTTATACTATCTTCAACCATAAAAATAGATGAGTTGGGGATCTTTGTAACCCTACAATAATTGATTCACTGAAATAGTCTGTGTTGTTATTGGCAATAAAGTAAATACACAGTGCGTTTATAAAATACCCTTATATTAAAAAATCTCTAAAGAGAAATAGTTATTAGTTGTTGGATCTGCTTCCATCATTCATTTGTATTTTCTTTTATTATGCTAGATACAAATTACTACTTATTTAACCACAACTTTATAAAGAAGGGAAATAATTTTTTATAAATTATGAACACATCAATATGCTTAAATATACAAATGTATAAATGAATATATAAGATATATAAACATATAAATGGATATATATAAATGGATATATAATATATATAAGAATAATTTTCATCTGTGTTCTATACCATTCACTGATTTTTTCTTATTTGATAGAAATAAAGGATATCTCTACACCTGGAAGGTTCTATGTGTCAGGAATAGAAAAGAATTAAGATATAGTCTAGGCTGAGTTTTTAGTCTTTGTTTTGAGTTGCACACAAATAACTCCAGTAAAATCTGTTATGTGATATCATAAAGATGTTTCAAATATTAAACTGCATAGTATTGACTATTAAAATAATAAATTAAATACACACTTAGTGTGATAAAATGCACATAATCTGTTTGGAATGGTATGCACAGTTCAAAGGCTGATGGGATTTCTAGGATTTCTTTGAATCCACAGAAATAAAACCAGTAGATTGTTGTAGCTTCACGGGTATTTGCAGAGACTGCTAGCTAGATTGTGTCCCTAACAAAACCACTTGATCTTCCAAAACTGAACTTTGGACATCAGGAATTTTCTTTAACAACGGAGCTCTGCTGATTGGTTCTTGAGTTTTCTTTTAATAAAATACACAGGCTTTTTGTTCCTCCACCATTGTGTTTATGTAATCCCTGCATTCTCTAGAGTGCTGAAGACAGTGGGTGAGAAGAACATGGGTGGGAAGATGGTGGGTGGGAAGAAGCCCCATGGAGGCACCTGGATGGTGGGTGAGAAGAAGTCCCATGGAGGCACCTGGACAGAAACAAGCAACAAATTTCTCTGGTCATATTTTTTTGACTTCAGCTTTTAAATACTTAGGAATGCTCATTTACTTGACAAGGACACATGCATATCTCTCTTATACACATGTGCACACATGTACATATGGATCTGTTTTCAATAATATTTATGTGTATGATCACACACATGTATGATTCTGTAGTTTTTCTTCTTTATTATTTTATTGTAGAACATAACATTCCTCACTTAGTATTTATTTGTAAGTGATGTTTTAATTTAATGTTGGATGAGTGTGTAGAGCAGTGTGCTTTGTTAATAAATTGTTTCTTTGCAATGCCCCATGCCTCAAATTTCCATTCCTATTTCGCCTTTGTGTCAGTTACAATATTTCCCATGGAGAGGAAAATTGATAGAAAGTATAAGATTCATGATTTAATTTTATAACTTAATTGCTGCATTGGAAGTCAGTCAGCATTTTTAATGTGCCAGTTTTAAAAACTAGTTAAAACAGGATCTCTGTCACATCAATTACTCCTAATAAAATGGCAGAAGTTTAGAGTGTTTAAACCCTCATTTTACAAAGCATGTTGATTCTCTAAACATTAGCCTCAGAAGAGCAGGGGAGGGGAACAGTTGTGCAATGTGATGTTTAGACAGTTTAGGAGTTCATGTCAAGTAGGACTCTGCCAATGTGTAGTGGAAATGATGATTTTCTAGTGGTAGAGAAATTACTAAACAGATAAAGAGAGCACTGTTCAGGATAGTGTTGGCCAGTAATAATCAGACCAGATCCATTCACCAGGCAGTTTGTGTGGTTCAACTTTAAATGACACAGTCTTCAGTCAACTTACCTGAGGGCTTAGGTGTTGGAAAGAATACAGTGGCATAAAATGTGTATTTCAAATTCATCCCAACTAAGTCCACTGGAAATATAAGTGAGGGAATTCTTTTTTTAACAAACTTAGTTCATTTATTTTTCTTATGTTAAAAACCCTTATGAGGTAGCCACAGCTGGAGCCTGGGTCCACTGAATTGACTCTGGTATGGGTTTTCACAAGATGATTAGTGAATTCCTGACAAGGAGACTTTTCCAGAGGTCGGTAGCTGTAGGTCTTGGACATGGCATCAAAGGTGGTCTTGGCAAAGTTGCCCAGGGTGGCAGTGCAGCCTCTGGCTGAAGTGTAGCAGTCATCTATACCAGCTATCATCAGGAGCTTCTTGGGCACAGGAGCAGAGACAATGCCAGTGCCTCTGGGGGCAGGGATGAGACGCACCAGCACAGAGCCACAGCAGCCCATCACCTTGTATGGAACATTGTGGGGCTTGCCAATCTTTTTCTCCCAGTAGCCTCTCCATACTGGGATGATGGAAAGCTTGGCCAAGATGATGGCCCCTCGGATGGCAGTGGCAACCTCCTTGGAGCCCTTAACACCAAGACCAATGTGACCACTGTAGTTCCCAATAGCGACGAATGCCTTGAAGCTGGTCTTCTGGCCAGCCTGAGTCTGCTTCTACACTGGCATGATTTTCAGAACCTCATCCTTTGGGGATGCACCCAGGAAAAAAGTCAATAATCTCAGATTTCTTTTTTTTTTCTTTCTTTCTTTTCTTTTTTTTGGCTTGAAGGGTGTGATGGTTTATTTAAAAAAAAAAAAACAGAAACAACAAAACAGAACAACAACAGTAACAAATGAAAGGATACCACACTGATCATGGTGACCAGCGTACACATAATGGCTTTTCTCTTGGCTATTAACATTGCAGTATGTTTAGATACTGAAATGTTTAAAGAGGATCAAGAATGTTAGAGAGTAAGGATCTTGGGTGAAAATGGACACGAGTAAGTCTTATGCATTAACCCACAGAATTCATTTAATGTCCCATGAATCAGTGAGATTGTGCTATGTGGTTAGGGAAGACAAATGCTATCACAGGAGGAAGCAACATGAACTTTATACTTCTTTGTACTTTAATCTTTAGTTTATGATTTAAGCCATGTCCGTCCTGGCTAAAGCACAATTAGACAAGACACCTCAGGTAATCCTTGCTACTATTTCACAATTTTATTAATTTTATTAAAAGAAGAAAAGTCAAACCACCATCGAAACAAAGAGGAAAATAAATGTGACATTTGAATCATTTGAAATGCAGAGAGCCTGCTTCTTCAATACCAATTCAAACTTAAATGCTATCAGTGTAACATCCAAAAATCTTGAATAAACTTAATTTTTAAATATATGTGGGTTTCCTTTATCTAACTATACTTTTTAATCAAAGAGAAGAAGTTACTTTTTAGGAGAGCATGGCTTTTGGCGACAGTCCCAAGTACCTGTAATAAAGACAATGCCACAGGATGTCATGTCTGCCTCAAAGTTCTGAAGTATAAGGATTTGACCAGAGGTCAAAATGATCATAATCTGTTCTTCAAATTTCAATCCATATGTGATTTCTTTGTAGAGAGTAAACGTGCTGTTAAGTAATTATTCCACTTGCCTTTCCTTTTTTGACCTTTCTGCAAGCTGACCCTTTTGGGTAACCTTGGCTTACCTGCTCTGAGACTGGCCTCTGTGCCCCCATGTTACCATTTCAGTACCAGGGTTTCAGTGGTGGTGGAAGTATAGTTCACAGGGATAGCAGATGCAAGTATCTCAGCCTTCAGTGAGAGCTTTTACATCTGTACACTCAATAATCACATGATTTAGTTAAGCAACTACAAAAAAAACATTGGAGCTTTGGGCATTTCACAAAAGAACCTCTTTGTCCTTTTTTCTTTAATCAGGTATTTTCTTTATTTACATGTCATATGATATCTCCTTTCCGGGGTTCCCCTCAGAAAAAAAAAGAAAAAAAAGAACAATATTCCCTCCTCTCTCCACCTGCTCAACAGTGTACCCTCTCCTGCTTCCTAGGTCTGGAATTCCCCTACACTGGGGCATAGAAACTTCACAAGACCAAGGGCCTCTCCTCCCATTGATGACCAACAAGGACATCTGTGCTATACAAAACTCTGGGAGCTCTGAGGGTACTAGTTAGTTCAGATTGTTGTTCGACCTAAGGGGCTGCAAACCCTTCAGCTCATTGTGTCCTTTCTCTAGCTCTCTCACTGGGGAGCCTGTACTCAGTTCAATGGATGGCTTTGAGCCTCTACTTCTGTATTAGTGGGGAACTGTCAGAGTCTCTCAGGAGACAGCTATATCAGGCTCCTGTCTGCCAGCACATGCTGGCATCCACAATAGTATCTGGATTTGATAATTGAATATGGGAAGGATTCCCAGGTGGAGCAGTCTCTGGATTGACCTTCCTTCAGTCTCTGCTTCATAGTTTGTCTCTGCAACCCCTTCCATGTGTATTTTGTTCCCCCTTTTAAGAAGGAATGAAGTATGCACACTTTAGTCTTCCTTCTTCTTGAGTTTCTTGTGGTTTGTGTATTGTATTTTGGGTATACCGAGCTTCTGGGCTAATAACCACTTATCAGAGACTGCATACCATGTGTGTTCTTTTGTGAATGGGTTACCTCACTCAGGATGATATTCTCCAGATCTATCCATTTCCCTCAGAATTACAAAAATTCATTGCTTTTAATACCTGAGTAGTACTCCATTGTGTAGATGTACCACATTTTCTGTATCCATTCCTCTGTTGAGAGACATCTGGGTTGTTTCCAGTTTCTGGCTATCATGAATAATGCTGCTATGAACATAGTGGAGCATGTGTCCTTATTACATGTTGGAGCATCTTCTGGGTATATGCCCAGGAGTGGTATAGCTGGGTCCTCTGGTAGAACTATGTCCAATTTCCAGAGGAACCACAAAACTGATTTCCAGAATGGTTGTACCAGCTTGCAATCCCACCAGCAATGAAGAATGTTCCTCTTTCTCCACAACCACTCCAACATCTGCTGTCACCTGAGTTTTTGATCTTAGTCATTCTGACTGGTGCGAGGTGGAATCTTTTTTGGCTGTTTTGCTTTGCATTTCCTTGATGACTAAGGATGTTGAACATTTCTTTAGGTGTGTCTCAGCCGTGTTTGGCAGTCCCCAATTGAGAATTCTTTTTTAGCTCTGTACCCCATTTTTAATAGGGTTATTTGGTTCTCTGGAGTCTAACTTTTTTAGTTCTTTTTATATACTGGATATTAGCCCTCTATCAGATATAGTATTGGCAAAGATCTTTCCCAATCTGTCCATTGCCGTTTTGTTCTATTGACAGTGTCCTTTGCCTTAGAGAAGCTTTGTAATTTTATGAGGTCCTATTTGTCAATTCTTGATCTTAGAGCATAAGCTATTGGTGTTTTCTTCAGGAAATTTTCCCCTGTACCCATGTGCTCAAGGCTCTCCCCCATTTCTTTTCTATTCATTTCAGTGTATCAGGTTTTATGTGGAGGTCCTTGATCCACTTGGATTTGAGCTTTGTATAAGGTGATAGGAATGGATCGATTTGCATTCTTCTATATGCTAACCCTCAGTTGATCCAGCACCATTTGTTGAAAATGCTGCCTTTTTTCCACTACATAGTTTTAGCTCCTTTGTCAAAGATCAAGTGAACAAAGGTGTGTGGGCTCATTACTTCATATTAAATTCTATTCCATTGATCTTCCTGCCTGTCACTGTACCAACACCATGCAGTTTTTATCACAATTTCTCGGTAGTACAGCTTAAGGTCCAGGATGGTGATTCCACAGAGGTTCTTTTATTGTTGAGAATAGTTTTTGCTATCCTAGAGTTTTTGTTATTCCAGGTGAACTTGCAAATTGCTCTTTCCAAGTCTGTGAAGAATTTAGTTGGAATTTTGATTGGGATTGCATTGAATCTGTAGATTGCTTTCGGCAAGATGATCATTTTTACTATATTAATCCTGCCAATGCACAAGCATGGGAGATCTTTCCATCTTCTGAGATCTTCCTCAATTTCCTTCAGAGACTTGAATTTCTTGTCAAACAGATCTTTTACTTGCTTAGTTAGAGTCACACTAAGTATTTTATATTATTTGTAACTATCGTGAAGGGTGTTGTTTCCCTAATTTCTTTCTCAGCCTGTTTATCCTTTGTGTAGAAGAAGGCCACTGATTTGCTTGAGTTAATTTTATATCCAGATACTTTGTGGAAGTTGTTTATCAGGTTTAGAAGCTCTCTGGTGGAATTTTTTGGATCACTTACGTATATTATCATATTATCAGCAAATAGTGATAATTTGACTTCTTCCTTTCCCATTTGTATCCCTTTGATCTCCTTTTGTTGTCTAATTGCTCTGGCTAGCACTTCAAGTACAATATTGAATAGGTAGAGAGAGAGAGAGTGGGCAGCCTTGTCTAGTCCCTGATTTTAGTGGGATTGCTTCAAGTTTCTCTCCATTTAGTTTGATGTTGGTTACTGGTTTGTTCTGTATTGCTTTTACTATGTTTAGGTATGGACCTTGAATTCCTGCTCCTTCTAAGACTTTTATCATGAAGGGGTGTTGGATTTTGTCAAATGCTTTCTCAGCATCTAATGAGATGATCATGTTTTTTTTTCTTTGAGTTTGTTTATATAGTGAATTACTTTGATGGATTTCCATATATTGAACCATCCCTGCATCCCTGGGATGAAGCCTACTTTATAATGCTGGATGATCATTTTGATATGTTCTTGGATTCTATTTGCAAGAATTTTATTGAGTATTTTTGCATCGATATTCATAAGCGAAATTGGTCTGAAGTTTTCTTTCTTCGTTTGGTGTTTGTGTGGTTTAGGTATCAGAGTAATTGTGGCTTCATAGAACATATTAGGTAGAGTACCTTCTGTTTCTATTTTGTGGAATAGTTTGAGGAGTATTGGTATTAGATCTTCTTTGAAGGTCTGATAAAACTCTGTACTAAATCCATCTGTTCCTGGCCATTTTTTGGTTGGGAGACTATTAATGACTGCTTCTATTTCATTAGCAGATATGGGACTGTTAAGATAATTTATCTGATCTTGATTTAACTTTGGTACCTTGTATCTGCCTCGAAAATTATTCATTTCATCCTGGGTTTTCAGTCTTGTTGAGTATAGGTTCTTGTAGTAGGATCTCATGATTTTTTGGGTTTCCTAAGTTTCTGTTGTTATGTCTCCATTTTCATTTCTGATCTTATCAATTAGGATACTCTTTCTGTGCCCTGGAGTTAGTCTGGCTAAGGATTTATCTATTTTGTTGGTTTTCTCAAAGAACCAGCTCCAGGGATTTGGTTGTTTCCATTTGGTTGATTTCAGCCCTGAGTTTGATTATTTCCTGCCTTTGACTCCTCTTGTGTGAATTTGCTTCTTTTTGTTCTAGCACATTCAGATGTGCTGTCAAATTGCTGTTATATGCTCTCTCCAGTTTCATTTTGGAGGAACTTAAAGCTATGAGTTTTCCTCTTAGGACTTCTTTCATTGTGTCCCATAAGTTTGGGTATGTTGTGGGTTCATTTTCATTAAACTCAAGAAAGTTTTTAATTTCTTCCTTGACCAAGCTATCATTGTGTAGAGTGTTGTTAAGCTTCCAAGTGTATGTGGGCTTTCTATTGTTTATGTTGTTATTGAGGAGCAGCCTTAGTCCATGTTGATCTGTTAGGATGCAGGGAATTATTTCAGTCTTCTTGTATCTGGTGACCAATTATATGGTCAATTTTGGAGAAGGTACCATGAGGTGCTGAGAAGAAGGTATATCCTTTTGCTTTTGTTTTAGGATAAAAGTTCTATAGATATCTGATAGTACACCTGTTTAATAACTTGTTAGTCTCACTGTGTCTTTGTTTAGTTTCTGTTTCCATGATCTGTCCATTGCTGAGAGTGGGGTGTTGAAATCTGCCACTATTATTGTGTGCGGTGCAATGTGTGCTTTGAGCTTTAGTAAAGTTCCTTTTATGTATGTAGATGCCCTTGCATTTGGAGCATAGAGGTTCAGAATTGAGAGTTCATCTTGGTAAATCTTATCTTTGATGAATATGAAGTATCCCTCCTTATCTTTTTTGATCAGTCTAGACTGAAAATTGATTTTATTCGATATTAGAATGGCTACTCCGGCTTTTTTCTTGGGACCATTTGCTTGTAAAATTGTTTTCCAGACTTTTATTCTGAGGTAGTGTCTGTCTATGTCATTGAGGTGGGTTTCCGGTATGCAGCAAAATATTGGGTCCTGTTTACATATACAGTTTTTTAGCCTATGCTTTTTTTTAATTGGGGAATTGAGTCCATTGATGTTAATAGATATTAAGGAAAAGTAATTGTTGCTTCCTGTTATTTTTGTTGTTAGAATTGGAATTCTGTTCATGTGGCTATCTTCTTATAGTTTTGTTGGAATATTACTTTCTTACTTTTTCTAGGATGTAGTTTCCCTCCTTGTGTTGGAGTTTTCCATTTATTATCCTTTGAAGGGCTAGATTTGTGGAAAGATATTGTTTAAATTTGGTTTTGTCATGGAATACTTTGGTTTCTCCATCTATGGTGAATTAGAGATTTGCAGGGTATAGTAGCCTGGGCTGGCATTTGTGTTCTTTTAGGTACTGTATGACATTAGCACAGGATCTTCTGGTTTTCATTGTCTCTGGTGAGAAGTCTGGTGTAATTCTGATAGGCCTGCCTTTATATGTAACTTGACCTTTTTCCCTTACTGCTTTTAGTATTCTTTCTTTGTTTTGTGCATTTGGTGCTTTGACTATTATGTGGCAGGAGGAATTTGTTTTCTGTTCCAAACTATTTGGAGTTCTGTAGGCTTCTTGTATGCTCATGGGCATCCCTTTTTTTTTTTTTTTTTTTTTTTTTTTTTTTGGTAAGGGAAGTTTTCTTCAAAAATTTTGTTGAAGACGTTTACTGACCTTTTAAGTTGGAAGTCTTCACTCTCTTCTATATCTATATATATTGAGGTTTGGTCTTCTCATTGTGTCCTGGATTTCCTGGATGTTTTGGGTTAGGAACTTTTTGCATTATTGGTTTTCTTTGACTGTTATGTCAATGTTTTCTATGGAATCTTCTGCACCTGAGATTCTCTCTTCTATCTCTTGTATTCTATTGGTGAAGCTTGTATCTCTGGTTCCTGACTTCTTTCCTAGGTTTTCTATCTCCAAATATCTTGTTGTTTCTCTTTGTGATTTCTTAATTGTTTCTACTTCCATATTTTGGTCCTGGATTGTTTTGTTCAATTCCTGCACCTGTTTTGTTGTGCTTTCCTGTAATTCCTTAAGGGATTTTTGTCTTTCCTTTTTAAGGGCTTGCACCTATTTACCTGTGATCTCCTGTATTTCTTTAAGGGAGTTATTTATGTCCTTCTTAAATTCCTCCATCACCATCATGAGATTTGAGTTTAGATCCAAATCTTGCTTTTCCAGTGTTTTGGGATATCTGGGACTTGCTGTGGTGGGAATAATAGGTTCTGATGATGCCAAGTAGTTTTAGTTTCTATTGGCAATATTCTTGTGTTTTCATTTCGCCATCTGTTGATTTCTGTTGTTAGATGTTCTTGTCTCTTGGTGGAGCTTGTTCCTCCCGTGGGTCTGTAAGCCTTTGTCAGCACTTCTGGGAGATCAGCTCTCCTGTGGTAAGACCTTTGCACAGAGGTTTGTAGATCAGCCATCCCTCTTGAGTCCTGGGGTCAGAGCACATCCTGGAGACAAGTTCTCTGCTTTTGGGAAAAGTGCAGAGAGGGCTGTATATCTGCAGTCCCTCCTAGTTGTAGAGGGAGGTAGAAAGGATCTTGTTCCAGCCACTTCTCTGACCTGAGCCTCTTGGCTGGTTCTGCCTTAGAAAGTTACCTGAGAGTAAGTGGAAATCTGGCCTGAGTCTTGGGGTCAGGGCACTCCCTGGAGACCAGCTCTCCCCTTTTCGGGAAAAATGTAGAGAGGGCTGTGGATCAATCATCCCTCCTAGTTGTAAATGGAGGTAGAAATGATCCTATCCCAGCTGCCCTGCCACTTCTGTGGCCTGAACCTCCAGGCTGGTCCCACATTAGAAAGTCACAGGAGAGAAATCCTCTTTGTACTTTTTAAAATGAAGCTACTTGTGAATCTTTTTTTGATATTTATCAGTCATTTGCAGTTTCCTTCTAGTAATAAAAGACGTTATTCAAAATAATTTTTAAGGTTAAATGTTCTGAGGGGGGCTTTATCAATATGTAGTTTTTAACAACAGTATAAATCAGTATTTTTTTTCCTTCGGTACTGGAATAGTAGAAATTATTTCTGTTCTCTCCTTAAATCAACCAACAGCACTTCTCATTTCATACACCACTGAAATTTGCAGACATCCTTGAAATTTTTTTTGATTAAGCAAACAAGTGAATCACAGTGGAGTCTGATTCAGTTAACAGTGTAGATCTGTTTGAAATCAAAACAAAAAGCTGAACATTAAAAGAAAAATTCAAGCTAAAAAAAAAGAAAAATAAAAAGGAAGACAGGAGTCGCTCCCCCAAACTAAGAAGGAGTGCTTTGTCACGTGCTGGTTCTCTACTCTATCCCCAATCGAATGGACTCCGCCTTCTCCATATGCTAAGGGCATTGCTGAAATCCTCAGACCTAGTCTGTGAGATTCTTGCATCGAGGCCCTGTACGTCAGCTGTAAGGGGGTTGCACTGCCTTTTCCCCTAGGAGACTTTACATCCCGAGACCGCAGAGCATCTCATGCCTCTGTAACTGCCAGCAACTTACCAGACCAGAAGATGCTTCCTATGCAAAGTAATCTCAGATTCCTTAATGGGCGAGGAGAACAGGTAGATCTCCTCCGAGGACTTGATCTTTATGTCCCTAACCAGGCGGCCTAGCTTGGTGTAGGAGATTCACTCCTTGTCTTCAGCTTTACCTCCACGAGCCCCTCAGCTATGGACTCGACCAGGACAGCTGCTCCTAAAACCACTGCTGATTCCTCCACAAAAGCCACCCCGGCCTTCTAATCCTGGGTCACCCGGTCCTCCAGGCTTTCTAGCTGTTGCATCCTCCGTTCTTCTTTGAGAAGAAGTAGTGAGGGCATATTTCTAGTAGAAGTTCATTAAATGGGTAGGTGTCATGCATAGATTAGTATCGTTATAAAAAAGCAAGTCACTAAAACAAGAAAACCTGGGAAGAAATGCAGGGTGCAATAACGAGCAAAATGTGACAGAGAAAGTGGTGTCATTAAACATTAGGAAAACTCTAGCATTCTGAATTTAATATCCCGTAAATATTAAAATAATCCAGAGTTGTACTTATCCTTAAGTTATAAATTTAACGAAGGGCACTCCCAAGTATTTACAAAACAAGTATTATAAACAGCGCCTTAACTTTTAAAACATACTTTTGTTTTATTTTGGTTTTTAAATCAGAATCTCAAAACTGGCTTCCATCTTACTATGTAGCCAATGCTGGTACTAGATTCTGGATTCTTCTGCCTCTACTTCCTAGTACTATAATAATGGGTGTGCACTTCCACCCATCCGTGTTGAAAATCTGTTTTAAGATTAAGAAATTAGAACAACAATATGAACTAGCCAGTACCCACACAGGAACTAAACCACCAACCAAAGAGTACACATGGAGGGACTCATGGCTCCAGCTGCGTATGTAGCAGAGGATGGCCTAGTCCGTCATCAATGGGAGGAGAGGTCCTTGGTTCTGTGAAGGTTCTATGCCCCACTGTAGGGAAATGCCACAACCAGGAAGCTGGGAGAGGGTGGATTGTTGAGCAGGGGGAAGGGAAACGGAACAAGTTTTTTTTGTTTGTTTGTTTGTTTGGTTGGTTGGTTTTTTTGAGGGGAAACCAGGAAAGGAGCTATCATTTGAAATGTAAATAAAGAAAATATCTAATAAAAAATTAAGAAATTAGCAATTCCTTTTGTGTAAGGTGACTATTAGAAGATAACAGAGTAGAAACATTTCTAGTCTGTGTTAGAAATTGAACAGCAATTAGGAAGAGAAAGAATAACAACAAAGATTAGATTATGAAAAAGCATAGATTGGTGCTCGAGGTCACAGTAAGAAAGTAATTCAGTGCAGAGAATGTGGACAGTGAATACCTCCCGTTCCTACAGCCAGACCTACTGACGGTCTTTGGTAGGAAGGAGAACACACACTGGCTCCTGGAAATCCTAGCCCTTAGGCATAGAAGGGTCTACAGCAGCTTGTCAGGCCGTGTGTGCACTGTTGGTTCTCAAAGCAACACAGACATTTGACAATAGATGCATGCATCTTGGTGATGAGAGAGTCCCTTCTAAGGTCACCTTACTTAGTCATGGTAGAGGTTGGCTGAGTCTGCCTGTGTGAGCCAGAATGCTTGATCCCAGCAGTGTAATGAGTGTTTGTTTGTCTTTATACATTTTCTCCTGACAGAGCATCAATTCTGGTGAGATGACTAGGAAAAGAAATCTGGAAGGTGGGAATTCTCAGGTTCTATTCCAGGTGTCTGTTTAATTTACCCAATTACGAGAAACCACAGCAATCTTCAGAAATTAGCCCCTCTGTGCATGTTTATAATAAATGAATAAAGACATTATTGGCAGACTACCCAAACAATTAGGATTTCTCTAAAATGGCTGACATTTTACTCTCAGTTAAAATAAATGAGCTAGGGCTGATGAAAGATTAATCTGCCTTTCCCATATTCAATCATCAAACCTAGACACTGCTGTGGATGCCAGCAAGTACTGGCTGACAGGAGCCTGATATAGCTGTCTCCTGAGAGGCTCTGACAGTATCTGACTAATACAGAAGAAGAGGCTCACAGCCATCCATTGGATTGAGCACAGGGTCCCCAATGAAGGAGCTAGAGAAATAACCCAAGGAACTGAAGGGTTTGCAGCCCCTTAGGATGAACAACAATATGAACTAACTAGTACCCTCAGAGCTCCCAGGGACTAAACCACCAACCAAAGAGTACACATGGTGGGACTAGTGGCTCCAGCAGCATATGTAGCAGAGGATGACCAAGTCGGTCATCAATGGGAGGAGAGGCCCTGTGAAGGTTCTATGCCCCAGTGTAGAGGAATGCCAGGGCCAGGAAGCTGGAGAGGGTGGGTTGGTGAGCAGGGGAAGTGGGAGGGAAAAGGTTTTTTTTTTTTGTTTGTTTGTTTGTTTTTTGGTTTTGTTTTTCTTATTTTATTTTTATTTTATTTTATTTCTTTTTTTTCGGAGGGGAAAGTGGGAAAGGAGATATATGACATGTAAATAAAGAAAATATCTAATAAAAAAAGAGAGAGTAATCTGCCTTAAAAGCAGTTTTCTTTTTATTTGGTTTGAAATGACTCAGTTCTCTTTAGTATGGAGATACAATCAGCTGTGTGATGCTGTCACCCAGGAATTACATATCTTTGGTTAATGATTTTTATCTGTGAGGATAAGTGTGTATTAATGTTCATTCACTATTTTCTATAAATTACCCATGAACCCTGATCACTTGTAATGATGAACATTTAAGATTTCCTAACATGTGCAGGGAAGGGACTTGCTTATGGCTTCAGTAGTCCAGACCCCAGGGCTGGAAAGGAAGTTGGAAAGGAAGATGGTGGCCAAGGTTGTAATCATTTCAAGGCAGGTTATTGGGGAGCCTTGGGAGATCTGTTTTCAACTTCACTTCCTACTGCTTTACTGGAAGGTATTCTCATTTCCTTATAACACAACTAAAAGTAGAGCAGCGGCTTTCATCTAGGCAAGGAATCAAGAAAGCAAGAAATATCACCTAACATGGAGGCAAGGGCCTCATCGCGTTGCTGAAGACCCATGAGTCTTACGATATTGTTTACTGAGAGCAAGCCAGAGTTAGAAGAACATCACAGAAAGTAGGCCACCGGACTCCAGGATGGAGGTCACCTCTTATACATGGGTTTCAATTTTTCTATTTCTAATTTGATTTTTTTATATTTTTTGAGATTATAATGTAATTACATTTCTATCTTCCCTTTCCCTCTTCTAAACTCTTCCATATATCTGTTTCCCATCTCCTTCAAATTTATGGCCTGTTTTCTCTCTAATTGTCACTGAATACATATATTTTATATGTATATGCATGCAATATTTTTTAAGTTATTTGCATTTTCAAAACCCAGGTCATGTAGCTCCAAAGAATTATGTTAGATTTCTATCAGGGTTTTTAGTTTTCTATGTTTATAATAGAGAACATACTTTAGATATAATAGAGAGAATATTTATTCATGGAAATGAAAAGGTTTTATAAACTGTGGGAATTTCATGTCATTCAAATACATGAAAAATAACTCAAAGTCCCTTTTGTGTATTCTTTCCCTTATGAAATTGAAAGAATGATGGGGAAAAATTATGCTTAAGTATCTCTAGGAAATAACAGATTGTTGAAGCCAAAGTTGGTTTTATCTCTTCTTAGAGAGTGTATTAGAGACACTGAATTTGAGTTCAATAATAAGTGCAATTGATTGAGTTGTACATGCCCTTTTCTTAATTACAGGAGCATAACAATACTGCTTTGTGGATTTTCCTGGTTCACCCCAGATCTAGCACTGAAAACAGACTAAAGAAATGATTCCTTCCATTGTTTAGCTTAATAAAGACATGAAATATGGCTGCCTCAAAAGTAAATACATCATCACAAAGGACATCATAGAACTGGTGATGTATTATGAAAGCCATGTCCGTGGAGATATCTGCAAATCTCTGTAGTCAGCTACACCAGAGAATTTCCTTTCCCTCCAACATTGTTTATAGTAGTTTTAGTCATAAGAAGGGGTTTATGTATCAAGCTTTCTTTGCTTCTTGAGTCCTGTGAATTATGCTAGTTTCCCTCATGAGTTTTCCTGGGCTTTCTTCTGTCCAGTGTAAAATGTTTCAATTCAGGGGCAGTATTAACAGTTACTGTATTACAAATGCTATATTGTATGAAGCATAATTTATTCTGATTAAAAGGAGTTGAGAACAGTTCAGGTGCTATATAGTATCAGATCAATTCTGTACCTCTATTTTCTTTTTTCTCTTTTCTCTTACTTTCTTTCTTTCTACCTTTCTACCTTTCTTTCTTTCTTTCTTTCTTTCTTTCTTTCTTTCTTTCTTTCTTTCTATCTTTCTTTCTATCTATCTATCTTTCTATCTATCTATCTTTCTTTCTTTCTTTCTTTCTTCTTTCTTTCTTTCTTTCTTTCTTTCTTTCTTTCTTTCTTTCTTTCTTTCTTTCTTTCTTTCTTTCTCTCTTTCTTTTTCCAAGACAGCGTTTCTCTGTATAGCTCTGGCTATCCTGGAGCTCACTCTATAGACCAGGCTGGCCTTGAACTCAGAAATCCATCTGCCGGAGTTTCTAAGACCCGAGCAGCCAGCTGGGAGTTTTGAAAGTTTAAAATGTAAGTGTTAAGCATAGACTCTATGCCAAAAGCTATTCCTTCCTGCCTACAGCAATGGCAAGACTGCATCAGGAGCAAGCAATTACTTGTTGGACCAGCAGAGGGAGACTGAGGCGTCAGGTTTTCTGCATTTATAATAATCTTCCTGGAACCAACAAAGATCCCGATAAGGACCCCCTACTAGATCACACCTCTTAAAGTTCATGCCACTTCTCATTATCACCATCCTGAGGTTAAAGCCTCTAACCACAAAAGGATCTCCGGGGAAACAACTAATTGTATCAAAATTAAAAGCTGAATGAAGTCAGGAATGTTATAAGTAACCTTTGTAAAATTAGGATTCAAGCTTAGAGAACTTAATTAGCATTCTAACATTAACAGTAGCAAGTTAGTGAAACTAAAGTTGTAGCCTTTAGAAACTCTGAAGTTGTAACTGAGTATTCAGGTCAGAGGTGGGGTAGGCCCAGCAGAAGAATTTATAGGAAACACAGTATCCATGGATGTCCCCCTACATCTGAAGTGATGGCACACCTAGCAGTCCTTATCTATTGCACAGGTTGTGCTAACAACCAGACCCTGTAGATCAAAGCATCCGGGAGTATTTCAAACGTTAGCTCATCACACAGTCCTGTAGAGCCAACATTTTGTGCATGTTACCCAAAGCTTCATCTTGGTTACAAGACAAGACAAACTTTAAGATGCAGTCTTTGCTTCAGAGCTCCCTGCAAGGGCTGCACTTCTGAAATCCCCACTCACCTCTGGGTTTCCTCCTATTTCCTGTACTTACTTTGAAGACTTTTCTTAGATGCCTTCCTCTGGACCCTTACTGGCTCTGATGAGAACCTCCCAATACACTTACTGGCTTTTCAGGTGTGGAAAACAGCACACATCCTTGCTGATATCTAAGGCTAGAAATCACTTCATGTAACATTCTGGCAGCAGAAGTCCGTTTTGTGTTTTGCTTTCTGATTAATATAATAAAGAGGAATAATAAATAATAATAATCCATCGTGAGGAGCGAGCAGCCTGATAGGCACAGTGAGAGGCTTCAGTTGGGCCTGGGTGCTGTCAGGAACAAAACTAACTCAAGTCGTTTATAAAAATTCATCTATTTTTCAGGGGATGAAATATAAGTAACTGTATCCACCTCATGACATGCATAGAGATTATATATACAGAGACATATATAGGGTAAAAAGCTCATATATGAATAACTATTATTTTAAATTATACTTGATAGATGTCTTTTTTCTCCTGTCGCACTATCAAAATAGATTTCCCCCCTAAGGTTTCTAATCAAAATACTCATCAATGCTTTATTATTTAAAACATCTAGGATCCAGAGATTAGTCTTTGATTTGTTTTCTAAAAAAAAAAAAAAAAAAAACATCCTGACAATATTCAAAGTAACTTGAAAATACCATGTATTATTACTGCTTTCTTAGTGTGTGCATAAAGAATACAGTGTATTAAAAACTGGAAAACACTGGAATTAAACTGGTTCAAATGAAGCACCTTCGCACCTCCATGATGCTTGATTACATGCCTCCATTCCATGTAACAATGTTGTGCTCCTTCAGAGTTTTACTTAAACTTAGGGTGGACATAAACCAGACATGTACCAGTCAAAGACATTTGCTTCCCCACTCTCTGCTGAATATCAAGTATGCCCTTGCACTTGGAGAATATGCTGGATGGCATCTAAACCAGTCAGTGAGACAAGCATAAGGTAGTTCAGAGCCACTGAGAGAGAGAGCCATCCTGAACTCCAGGCAAACACAAGGATGCCAAGGTTTTAAATTTTGGAATCCAACTTGTATTATAATTTCTTTTGTATTTTATGCTTTTAAAATTTTATCCTAAGCTAAGTATAATTTTTTTCTTTCTGTGTTTCTTTATTAAAAATCCATAGCTTTGGTTTGCCTTACTTTGTGTGATTGTTTGAAGTAGGACCCCTTGTAGCTCAGGTTAATCTCAAACTTGTGTAGCCAAAGGAAGGAGACCTTGAACTTCTGAATAAACCATGTTACAGTCTCTGATTTTTGATGCATATTAATACCAGGAATGATACCAGCATTGTTCATACTGTTGCCTCTGAGAAGGTACCTCAAGCCTTTATTTAGAAGCCGTTTCAGACAGTTGTGAGCTCAGCTGTTTCTAGATGATGCAGTATGTTGTAGAACTATTGTCCCATGATCATAGAATTGAAATGTGCAGCAAAGGGAAACATTTATAATATGCCTTGCTGTGATGGTCCCATAGCGTAAGACTGAGCTGTGTGTTTTTAATTGCAGTAGGTTTATGATGTGTTGTACTAGGTTAGAATGGTAATTTCAAACATCTGTCACACTCCTAATTTTCTTCTATCATGTGGATTCATATAAATGCATTCTCTTGCTATGTACTTGAATTCATTATGAGTAAACAAAACTTGAAAAATTACACCACCAGTAAATTATTGAATATGCTGAGAACAAAGTTATTTTATATTCAGTAAATTTTTTAGGAGCATCATTACAACATGTCTAAAAGTCGTTCCTGAGGATAATTCTGATTATTATGCTCATAACTAATGATTCCATCATTTAAAATGAAATACTATTAAAGATTTAAATGGTATATTAAAATAGTATGTCATTGGTGATGTTTCTATAATTCTTAATAAATGCTGTGATATTAAAATGTGGTTATATTCTAGTTTGAACCTAGAAAAGCATTACAGCTAACATTTTGAAAACACAATGTTTGCCTTATAATATTACAGCTGTACAGATAGCTTATCTACAATGCTGTTTTGCAATAATGAGAATATCATCGCAGAATGACATTTTAAAATTTTATGTACTTGACAGTTTTATATAATATAATGCTTTATTATGGTTATTCAAAGTTATTTTTTAAATAGGCATGGAAAGGTTGTTGGAAAAGCTATATTCAATGACTGAGGTTCCAGAGAACTATCTAACTTCTCTACAATAGTTTCTTATTCTGACATTTCTTTAAATTTGAACATATATGCATATATGTGAAGGGTTTGACAGAAGGGCTAGTCTTTTTAGAGATGAAGGGAAGAGAGATGGAGTGGGAATCTTAAAAGTTGATCAGAGAGATTCAATTTGAATTACATCACTGAAGATGTACGAAGCAACATGGTGGGTTGCTGAGATGGCTAAGTAGATAAAGGCCACTATTGCTCAGTTGAATAACCAGACTTTGATTCTAGAGACTCACATGGTATAAGGAGATAACCAATTCTTACAAGTTGTTCTCTGACAGAAGCAGGAATACAGAGGCATCTCTGTGCCCTCCCATATATATATATAAACACAAAGTAACCAAAATGTAAAACAAGATCCATGGTAACATTCCATTATTCAATCTGTGAGGCATGCTGAGTTTCTAATGTCTAGTGTTTGTGGTTGCATGGTGTTGAAGATATACATGAGCAATAGAGATTGGAAAAGAAGAAACCCCTAAATCCTACTTGTTGGTGAGCTAAATAAGCTAATATAATAATGCTGGTTCAAGTTTCATAATATAACCTAAATATTAAAAATTGTATAATGTGTTAACTTTTGGACAGCTATTATCTTAAACCATAGTCAGATAGTCAGTTATGGTATTTGGAATAGTATCACAACACAGATAGATATGAGGAAAACAAAAGGTTTAGTTATATTTTAGTAGCCCTGCAATGATGAGTGGAATACTTCTTTGTGGTTGAACATACTTCCTTGAGGGTCCAGACAGACTATTCTAGCTTAGACTACAAAATCTAAGGCAATAGGGCATTTCTCCACATGTGTGCACTCTCAAAGGGTTTGTATTCTAAAATGACCTCATTTTCATTATGACATCACTATGTTGAGGTTTCAAGCCCTCCAGCTTTTGTGAGCTTTTAAAAAGCAGCTTGGGCAACAATGGCATCAAAGAATAATCCTTTCTGCCATTCTTTTGGAGGGTGACCAATTCATCTTAATTCATGCACTCTCTCAGTCCAGTCAGTCCAACCTCTCCTAGGAATATTCCCTTTGCTTCTTTATTTTTTCCAAATAAACTTCTGCTTACACCCTTGGTGTCACCTAACTAAATTATTTTCCTTAGTTTTCTATTACTTTTTGAGACAACAATATCCTCCTTAACACAATGCTTGTAATCTCTCTCTCAGAAATGAATGAATGATATAATAAAGGCGTGAGTTAACCCTTGTTGGAGTAGTGAAATGTAGAAAAGTACTTTATTTTTTTATTATTTATTTTTCAGATTTTTTATTGGGTATTTTCTTTATTTATATTTCAAATGTTATCCCCTTTCCCGGCTTCCCCTCTGGAACCTCCATATCCCATCCCCCCTCCTCCTGCTTCTATGAGGGTGCTCTCCCACCTACCCACCCACCACCCTCTCACTCCCACCTCCCCACCTTTTGTTTATTTTTTCGTGTTCAGGGATCATACGTGATAATCCGTATGAAATAACCACTCTTGGTGAATGATTGATTTTGGAAAGTGAAAGTCTGTCAACCATAGTGAGTAGAGATGTTGGGAGAGGTAAAATTCATAGGATATTGGGACAGAGGCTGTATGTGGTACCCTAGGTTGATAGTGAGCTGTGGATGTTGGTGTATCATTTTTTAAAACGGTTAAAGTTTGTGCTCTCAGTATAAAATGTGCACCTTCCCACATGGATTCATGTGTTTGAGCATTCAGTCCCCAGGTGGTGATGCTTGGGAAGGTTTTTGAACCGTTAGGAGGAGGTGGAGCCTTACTAGAAGAAGTCTGCCAATGGAGATGGGCTTTAATCTGCTGATGGGGATCGGCTTTAAGGTTTTATAGTTTGACCCTGCTACCTGAGTCGGGATACATCAAGATCAACCAGATTCCTTTTGCCACCAATTTTCTTCCTGTCACAAAGTTCTTCTTCCTAACATGGTGGACCCCACCTGTCTGGAACTGTAAGCTAAACCATCCCCTTTCCTCTAAGTTATTTGTGTCTCGATATTTTTTTTTCCTTCACAGCAACAGGAAAAATCAACTAAGACACAGAGCTAGCAGCTATTTTAACTCTGGAGGGAAGAAAGAATTCAGAGTTTGAAGAAGATGTCTCACTTTTCAGAGACTGGGAGAGTAAGCTCCTTAACTGCATTTAGAAGAAAGGCCTGATAAGCTGAAAAGTAGTCTAAATGGCTGTGGTAAACGACGTTTTATAAATGAAGGCAAAGTGAAATGATCCTTTATCGACTATGTTTCTTTAATTCTTAATATTAAGGAAAATGAATGATATTTGGTTAAAATGTAGTTATAAACTGGCATGTAATCTTTTATGAAAATTTCAGTGACATACAGCTCTACTTTTTAGCCAGAAAAAGATTTGGTGAGTTAATGAAACAATAATCACTGTAAGGATGACATTTTTAATTTAATTTTTATATGTGTAAGAGGGACTGGACAAAGTTTTTCAATTCTTTGCTGCTACACCATAAAAATGGAACTCAGAAAATTTTATTTTCCAGCCCATTGGTTCCATCACACTGATGAGGCAAAAACAATTCTAGGTGGTAAAACTAGTTTAAACCAGCAAACAAATCAATCTAAGAGCAACTTATAGATTCCTTTGTTTCTTTTTCTGACAAACTCCATATTGGCATGACAACATGCTTGAACACCAAAGAACTATGTTTTGGGATCTATTGTGCCATTCTTACAAATCTCAAATGGTTCTAAGTACAACTTCCAAAGTAAGGCAATATAGCCATATAATAGGTCTTTCAAAACGATCTTATTTTAACTCACCATGTCAATTTTATTCCCACTTATTCTTCATAACAAATACAATTCCTTTGCTCTCAATTCCATATCTCTCCCATTTAATAATATCCTATCATGTCATAAACCTGCACCTTTTACCCAATATACATTATCCTAAAAAGGGAAACACCTCCCAAAATATCAAAACACTGAAAAATTTCTAAGCACTATAGGATCAACTTAAGCATTACATATTGCCTTCATTATCATGTCTATTTCCCTTTAATAAGGGTATAAATATAAGGTTGACATACTATTCATTTCTGGGAAATGTTTCCTCTACTTCTGTGATTCAAAAGAGATCTGTGCTTCATAAACATTAGTCAGTGCTCAATAGACTGTGGGAATTGTGGTACTTAGAGCACTCTCTACAATCCACAGTAGCTTTTTCCCATTCCCTAACATGTAAATGAAAATGGTGTGCATGTGTGAAGGTCAATTTGTAAGAAATGACAGGTATCATAGGCCACAGCATTTATAGGTAATAAATTATTGATTTTTTTCAAGTTTGCTTCATTGCCTGATTAAATTTTATAATGAAAGTTGATTAAAACCTAGAATAAAACTTCCTAGGATTAATTTACGTGAAGTTTACTTCCCATTAATTTTTTTTATTTATTTTATTTACTTACATTTCCCATTAATGTTTTAACCTAGAGTAAGAAAATAGTATTATAATTTTCCTAATTCAATACCTAATTCTTAACATCTCTGTAAGTTTGTTTATTCTTCTGCAAAATTTAGATTACAGAATATCTACCTCTTATTTGTTGTCCCAATAATTAGTAAACTATATATAAAAAGCTTAACACAAGGAAAATAAGCACTCTGTAAGTGTTAGCATTTAAAACTGCTGTGGCCAAAGCTTTTGTAGCATAATTTTGTGTTACTCACTGTGAAGTGCTTCCAAGTCCTCAGTAAGACATACCACTGGCATCCAGGCTATATGATCAATCTCCGTAAGTCAGGTTTGTAGATCATTGTCTGGTACACCTGCATACTGTATCTGGGGTACCAATTCCCTTTGCAAAGTGTTAGCTTTTGTTATTCTCATACTTTCATTCTAAATGTTTCTAATATAAACATTTAACTTCATAAAGTATAAAAACTCTTGATACATGAATAAAACCAAAAGAAAGTCACAACATAATATTACAAGGTCAGGGAAAAGAATGAAACATTGAAAGAATTAGAGAATTCTCAGAAGTTTTAAATGTAAAAACAAATGATTAAATAGATACATAAAGAATAAATGAATGAAAGAAATAAAGTAAGGAAGGAAGAAATTTAGCAGATTATCTAATCAAAATCAAACAATTAAAGATGTTTTTCCTGTGGTGCAAGCCAAAACCCACATAAGCTAAAAGAAAGGTGTTCCCTTGCCTTTCCATGCAATGTTTTATATAACTTCAAATGTATGTATTTATTTGAAAAATTAAGTTAATTATTTGTTGTGGTTAGTTTTTAACCCAATTTACCAAATCAATGAATTCACAACTCAGCTAATTGGTATACAAACTACTAGCCTTGATTTGGGCAGATCTACCACTACACTCCTCTATTCCCATCTATTAGATCCCATATGACTTGCGAAGCCCCATGCTTCAGTTCCATCTTCCTTCTACCTCGTCCTCCTCAGTTGTCCTCTTCTGTCTCCTCCTCCGTCCTCTCTCTCCCTCTCCCAGAAACTTTTCAGCTCCAGCTTCTCTCCTGCTGCCCAATCATTGGCCTTAACCTTTATTTAAAAAGTTAAGGTGGGGAGAAATTTCACAAGGCACCTGTATACCTCCTTGTCTTCAGTGCTTTCTAGGAGAGGAGAATTAGCATCAAAATACAAGATCAGGGCTATCTACAGCAGATTATGAGTGCAAATTTGTTACCATTATGACTTCCTACTTAAATATTTTCTAATAAACTATCAGATGGCACCAGAAAAATAATCATTTATTAGTCTTGTTTCTACTTAAAATCATATTTTTAAAAAGAGGTTTCATATTTAACCTTCTATTGATTATATCAAAGCATTTTCTATGAAAGCCTATTAGTTTTCAAATTAGTAAAAATAAATGCCATATAATAATTTTGCTGTCTCCGGTGAGTTTCTAAGATGGGAGCAGCCAGCTGGGAAGCACAGGCCCCAGGAGTCGCAGGGGAGTTCCAGGGCAGCAGGGACAGAATCCTCTCAGCTTCCAAGTGACAGAGGTGGATCAGTGACCTTCTCTGCCCCTTCTAAGCAAGTGGAGGGCCTACCTCCAGGGAGCACCTTAACACAGAGACTCGGGTGAGAGCTCCCATTTTCTCTCCAGTGAGTTTCTAAGACAGGAGCAGCCAGCTGTGAGGCACAGGCCCAATGAGTCTCAGGGAACTTGCAGGCAGCAGGGACAGGACAAGCTCTAGTCAGAGACACTAAGAACATCTAACACCAAAAATCAAGAGATGGCAAAAGGCAAATGCAAGAATCCTACCAACAGAAACCAAGACTACTTGGCTTCATCAGAGCCTAGTATTCCCACTGCAACAAGTTCCGGATATCCCAAAACACCGGAAAAGCAAGAATTGGATCTAAAATCATATCTCACAATGCTGATAGAGGAACTTAATGAGGACATGAATAACTACCTTAAGGAAATACAGGAGAATACAGGTAAAGAGGTACAAGCCCTTAAAGAGGAAACAAAAAAAATCCCATAAAGAATTACAGGAGATCACAAGTAAACAAGTAGAAGCACTTAAAGAGGAAACTCAAAAATCCCTTAAAGAATTGCAGGAAAACACAAACAAACAGGTGAAGGAATAGAGTAAAACCATCCAGGACCTAAAAATGGAAGTAGAACAATAAAGAAATCACAAAAAGAGACAACTCTGGAATTAGAAATCTTAGGAAAGAAGTCAGGAAACATAGATGCAAGCATCACTAACAGAATATAAGAGATAGAAGAGAGAATCTTAGGGGCAGAAGACAACATAGACAACATTGAGAGAATAGTCAAAGAAAATGTAAAAAGCAAAAACACCCTAACACAAAACATCCAGGAAATCCAGGACAAAGTGAGAAGACCAAGTCTAAGGATAACAGGTATAGAAGAGAGTGAAGACCTCCAACTTAAAGGGCCAGTAAATATCTTCAACAAAATTATAGAAGAAAACTTCCCTAACCTAAAGAAAGAGATGCCCATGAACATACAAGAAACCTATAGAACCCCAAATCAACTGGACCAGAAAAGAAATTCTTCCTGCCACATAATAGTCAAAGAACCAAATGCACAAAACAAAGAACGAATACTAAAAGCAGTAAGGGAAAAAGGGCAAGTAACATATAAAGGCAGGCCTATCAGAATTACAGCAGACTTCTCACCAGAGACTATGAGAGCTAGAAGGTCCTGGGCAGATGACATACAGACCCTAAGAGAATGCAAATGCCAGCCTAGACTACTATACCCAGCAAAACTCTCAATCACCATAGATGGAGAAACCAAAGTATTCCGTGAGAAAACCAAATTCACACAATATATTTCTACAAATCCAGCCCTTCAAAGAATAATAAATGGAAAACTCCAACACAAGAAGGGGAACTACATCCCTGAAAAAGCAAAAATGTAATCTTCCAACAAAACTAAAAGAAGATAGACACATGAACAGAATGCCAGGTATAACCACAAAAATAACAGAAAGCAACAATTACTTTTCCTTAATATCTATTAATATCAGATTGGGTATGTAAACAGGAACCAACATTTTGCTGCATACAGGAAACCCACCTCAGTGACAAAGACAGACACTACCTCAAAATAAAAGGCTAGAAAACAATTCTCCAAGCCAATGGTCCCAAGAAAAATGCTGGAGTAGCCATTCTAATATCAAATAAAATCAACTTTCACCCTAAAGTGATCAAAAAAGATAAGAAAGGACACTTCATATTCATCAAAGGTATGATCTACCAAGATGAACTCTCAATTCTGAACCTCTATGCTCCAAATCCAAGGCCATCTACATTCATAAAAGAAACTTTACTAAAGCTCAAAGCACACATTACACAACACACAATAGTAGTGGGAGATTTCAATACCCCACTCTCGGCAATGGAAAGATCATGGAAACAGAAACTAAACAAGGACATAGTGAGACTAACAGAAGTTATGAAACAGATGGATTTAACAGATATCTATAGAAGTTTTTATCCTAAAACAAAAGGATATACCTTCTTCTCGGCAACTCATGGTACCTTCTCCAAAATTGACAATATAATTGATCACAAATCAGGCCTCAACAGATACAAGAAGATTGAAATGATTCCTTGTATCCTATCAGATCACCATAGACTAAGGCTGCTCCTCAGTAACAACATAAACAATAGAATGCCCACATACACGTGGAAGCTTAACAACACTCTACTCAATGATAAATTGGTCAAGGAAGGAATAAAGAAATAAATTAAAGACTTTCTATAGTTTAATGAAAATGAAGCCACAACATACCCAAACTTATGGGATACAATGAAAGCAGTCCTAAGAGGAAAACTCATAGCTTTAAGTGCCACCACAAAGAAACTGGAGAGAGCATACACCAGCAATTTGACAGCACACCTGAAGACACTAGAACAAAAAGAAGCAAATTTACCCAAGAGGAGGCTAAGGCAGGAAATAATCAAACTCAGGGCTGAAATGAACCAAATAGAAACAAAAAGAAGTATACAAAGAATCAACCAAACCAGGAACGAGTTCTTTGAGAAAGTCAACAAAATAGATAAACCATTAGCCAGACTAACTAGAGGGCACAGAGATAGT
>NW_022196905.1:180656317-180657167 GCF_008632895.1 Mastomys coucha | reverse complement strand
AGAAGATGGAAAGATCTCCCATGCTCATGGATTGGCAGGACTAATATAGTAAAAATGGCCATCTTACCAAAGACAATCTACATATTCAATACAATCCCCATGAAAATTCCAACTCAATTCTGCACAGACTTAGAAAGAGCAATTTGCAGATTCATCTAGAACAACAAAAGACCCAGGATAATCAAAACTATTCTCAACAGTAAAGGAACCTCTGGTGGAATCACAATCCCAGACCTTAAGCTATACTACAGAGCTATTGTGATTAAAAACTGCATGGTATTGGTACAGTGACAGGCAGGTAGATCAATGGAACAGAAGACCCAGAAATGAACCCAGGCACCTATGGTCACTTAATCTTTGACAAAGGAGCTAAAACCATCTAGTGGAAAAAAGACAGCATTTTCAACAGATAGTGCTGGCTCAACTGGCGGTTAACGTAGAAAAATGCAAATCGATCCATTCCTTTCTCCTTGTACAAAGCTCAAGTCCAAGTTGATCATGGACCTCCACATCAAAGCAGATACATTGAAACTAATAGAAGAGAAAGTGGGGAAGAACCTCGGGCAAATAGGCACAGGGGAAATTTTCCTGAAGAGAACGCCAATAGGTTCTGTTCTAAGATTAAGAATTTATAAATGAGGCCTCATAAAGTTGCAAAGCTTCTGTAAGGCAAAAGACACTGTCAGTAGGACAAAATGGCAACTATCAAATTGGGAAAAGATCTTTACAAACCCTATATCTGATAGAGGGCTAATATCCAGTGTATACAAAGAACTCAAGAAGTTAGACACCAGAGAAGCAAGTAACCCTATTAAAAAATGGGGTACATGTTGCAGTATTTTTTGGGTAT
>NW_022196905.1:180622856-180655790 GCF_008632895.1 Mastomys coucha | reverse complement strand
AGCAGAAGCTATTGGCGTTCTCTTCATGAAGTTTTCCCCTGTGCCTATTTGCCCAAGGTTCTTCCCCAGCTTGTCAAACCAGGATTTATACCCAAAATTCCTGTGGAGCCCAAGTTAGACAAAATTTGAGTATCCTGTAAGACTTATTTGAGCAATATATCTTTATACCATCTTTAAAGCAATTAATTCAAACTTTCACTAATATCTGCCTATAGGAAGCAGGTAGATTTTACTTGTTAAGCGCTCTGCCTAAGGCAGGCATCCTGTTATTCCATTTATCTGTTATGCTTTCTACCTGGTGCCATAGATTTCTATTAATTAATACCTGTTCACAGCAGGCAATTATCACTGCCCTCTCTACTTGCAGTTAGTGACTGATTTTCCCTCTCCTAGTTCCTAACCAAAGGCAAAATTCCCCACGTGATACAGACAAAATCTGTATATAAATCAATCCTAAAAGCAAATAATTTATATATATATTTTATAAATTCACAGTTAAATCAATATCTGCTCCAAGATATAGGCAGCTTCCATTCTCTGGCTCTCTGGCTCTCTGGCTCAGAGCAGCCATCTTGTCTCTTTCTACATCAGGGGACCTCAGAGCCCTTTTTCTTTGTTTCAAGTTTTCAGTGCTTGAGCCCACATGACTAGTCAAAGGGCCACCTTTCTCTCACTTAGAAAATGAAACTCTCAGTCTAATAATCTTAAATTTCTAGTGGATTCTTGCCCAACACATTGGTTCACTACCTATTATGGGAAATATTTCAAAAAAATATACCATCCCATGCTATACCCGGCTACTCTCTGCCCCGGTGGTCTGGCAGGCCAGGCACTGGCAGGCATGGCCAGTCTGTTCTCATCTCATGGAGAGACTCTGGCTCAGAGCTCTGAAATCTCTCCACCTAGCTCACTAAGTTCCCATTGGCATTTTGCTATCATGCCAGCCCCACACTTCAAAATTCTCTTGGGCTTTTGGGGTATACTTCTGGCAATCCCATGCTTTGCCACAGTACCTTTCATTCTGGAACCCAGTCGAGCCACTGCGTGAAGGAAAACACCACACAAACTTAGTTCAGAATCAATGGTAACTCAATGGCTGAGCACAAGAACTAGAATTCTAATCTTGTAAGTCATGTAAATCTAAATTCTCTGGTGGCAAATCCTGGTGGATTCACCATCTAAACTGGGGATTACTAATAGCTACATGTTGTCCTCCCACTGGCCCCATCCTTAAAACCTTATTTAAGAAGAAACATAGCCAATTAGGGCTGTTTATAATAAAATGCAAAGGATGATACTGGTAATTAATCAAGTAGAACCAATGTTTGCACAATATTGGTAAATAAACTCCTTCTGTACTAATTTCTCTGATTGATAACTCATAAGAAGGAAATTTTCTAACAAAGATAGATGAAACCAGATACTCTTTAATGTGATAATGATATATTTTAATATTCATATAATTACATATAGTAATTCAGTAGGGAAAAGAATCCATTGTGAACTGAACTTCACTTTGATTTATTCATAAAGAATTATATGCTTTAAAAAAAGAACCAGTTCTATGCCCCAGTGTAGTCGAATGCCAGGGCCAGGAAGCGAGAGAGGGTGGGTTGGTGAGCAGGGGAAGTAGGGAAGGAACAGGGTATTTTTTTTTTGTTTTTTTTTTTTTGTTTATTTTTATTTTTATTTTATTTTTTTCGGAGGGGAAACTGGGAAAGGTGATATTATACGACATATAAATAAAGAAAATATCTAAGAAAAAAAGAAAAAAGAGAATCAGGTAATATAAATGAGATCAGTAAAGAATAAAAAACCTTTGACAGTATTAGAGTGAAGTGGAAATTACTGGTTTCTTTGGAAGTGTGTCAGGTGATGTTTTTCTGGAAACTGTCTTATGAAAGGATGTTTTTGCTGACGCAGACATAGAAGTATATTTTACTGAGAACAGATATGTGATCCTTTTCTGGAATCAGTCTGGAAAAGGGGCATGTGGTTTTGTGCTAGAGTGGATACTTGAGAGAACATGTGATGTTTGGAAAGCGTATAAATATAACTCAGCAGTTAGTGGACAACACCGTTTGGTATTGGTACACCTCACCATTCTTTGTTGGTCATCATTGTTGTGACTTCATAGAGAGAAACACAACAAAGAACATCTTTCTGGTGGCGTTCTAGCAGCTTTTTGCTGCTTCTATGGACTCAGCCAATTATCAGAGCCTCATGGTCTCTTCAGGATCAACCTGCTATTGCTGATTCATGAATGGTGTTTGCAAGTGGATTGAGCTGTTGCTGCTGATTCATACATACTGAACTACTGATATCCTGACAATGCAGATTGTATTTACTCCAAATAACTATTTCTAAACAGGTCCACATCCTCCTTTACTCTATTAATCTTTCCTTTCCACTATCGCTGGTGAATGGTTGGCTAGAAGGGAGTTTAAAGCATTTAATAACCCTTATTAAAAGTAGGTTTTGAAAATAATCTAAGCCTTCATCAGAGGAAATGTAACTGGAGAAATCCAATAAATGGCAGGTACTGAAGTTAGGATGTTAATATTAACCAGAGACAGTGTGAAAGGCATCGCATCTCCTGCTGTTAGATGGACCACATAGTACATTTCTCTAGCAGCCTTGTTTCCTCAGGCAGGCATCTTCAGGAGGGTATGACATAAAGTACTTATAAGGATGAGGTCCTGAGTGGTAGGAACTGGGGAAGTATTTGTTTAAAGCCATTATAGAGTAAGATTGAAGTCTCATCAAGAACAAGGTTCAGAAAACCCTGACAAGAGTTTTGTGAAGTGGTTGTGATGTCTTTCGTGATATCAGTTAAATCACTTATAGTTAAGAGCTCTTTCAGGAATTTATACAGTTTTTGAATTTTGATGAAGAGGACATTGTATTCCACTTCAAAACCTCATTATATCTATAATAGAGTCCTTTGTAACAATTTTCCCTGTAGAAAACTTTAACTATGGGAGTGAAAGCAAAATGTGAAAAATTTAAGGGATTTTAAATGTGTATTGTTAGTTCTTTGACAAGTTCCAAAATCTAATAATACATTGTAATTGTTCTTTCCCATTGTCATACCTCTCTATCCTCACTGAACACCCTTCACACTGATTTCTTCCCTAGATCCATAATTTCTGACTTTGTTACATGACTCATTTGCTTTACCTGGGGCTATTTGTGTGACCTTTGATCAGATTGGAACTGTTGGAGCCTGGTAAGGTCATCATGATAAACAACTGAAAGCAATAACACATTCTATTTCTGAATATATCAGTAAAAAATGGTTTATCAGTGAGAATATTGGGGCCCTGAACTCATCCTCCATCTACAATCTGACTGTTAATATAGTAACCCTTGTGTATACCTAGTCTAGGCATCCATAGTTGTTATCAGTTCATGCTTACAATAGCTATGTCTTGCCCAGAAGATATTTTATAGTTCTTCTCCCTGTCTTCCACATTTTAAACTCCTTTGTTGTCTTCTTCTGTAATGTTTCTTGGGCCTTACAGAAGATTGTATAAATATCTTGCTTAGTGGTAGGTTCCCTTTATTGTATCAGTTACCCTTATTACTGTTATGTCTTTATTATACATATCTTCCCTGTCATATTTGTACCAGTTGGTAGTGCACATATTTGTGTAAGGCCATTGATGCTTTTTTTTTTCTAATAAATCAGACTGTTTAGCTCCTTCTGAAACTATGAACAATAGCCAGCAGGGAGAATGGTTTCCAGCTCAGTTCCAGCTTTGTATCTCTATATTATACAACCAAAAAATATGGTGCTTTCAGCAATAGGGTCTCATAATCTAGCTTTGGAAGGTAACTAATTGGAGTGACATTGGTTTGGGGTCTTTTGTGGCTTTCCTGACTAAAGATTGCTACAGAAGTATTCTACAGTTGACACTGGATGTTTTGTTTGTTTCAGATTTTCTAGGAAGAGATATTTTTCCAGCCACTCAGGGTATCTTCCTTCAAACTTTCCATATATTTTATTTTAATTGCATTATATGACAATTAAGTTTATATTTGGCTATTTTACATAACTTTTCATTTTGTTAACTACCTCCCTTTACTTTCATTTCTATTAGTCCTTCATCCTTCATTGCTTAAACATTTTTACATCCAGTATCTTTTATCTCTAATTTCATATAATCTGTGTACCACTTTCTTTCTTCCCTAAAGGAGTCCTCCCAACAAGCCTCTTTCTCATGTCCTGACTTCTACAGGAACTCCAAGTTCAATACACAGAATCAGAGATTTCAGTCTAAGATCCATGTGTGAAAGAGAACATGAAGAGTGTTGGGGGTAGGCTACCTCACTAAGAATCAGTTTTTCCAGTTCCATCCATTTGCTTAATTTTTCTTTATAAATTTAAACTTTATAAGTTTTTTTTTAATTTATAGCTGAGTAAAATCCCATTTCTTATAAATGCCACATATTAATTATCCATGTATCACCTGTTGGTCACCTAAGATAAAATAAAACTTTCCGTTCTGTGTTTACTCAGAGTTATTTCATGCTTTTCACAGTATAGCCCGTGAACAATCTTAACACATTTATTTCATTGACTGCTATTACTCTGATTATGAGTTTAGAATGCAATTAAAATGTAATTCATACATATTGTTTGAAAGCAAATGTCTTGCTTTGTTACAGAAGCAAACAGAGTAGATTCAACTACAAGAATGAAGAATGTAATTATATCTACTCTATATCAAAATCTTCAGAATTTTTCTAATATATTACTCAATGCTCATACATAAATATTTTGGAATTCTGGCTTGAGTTGAAATATTTATAGATTTTGTAATTTAAAAATTATAAATATATAAATGTTGAAGTTGAATACATTGTCTAAATTAATAGGCTTTATAAATATCTAGACAGATCTTTACTACAAGGGATTTAACTTTATCTAATTTAATTACAATTTGCAGATTGAAAATGTCTTGTTAAAGAAAATATCACATAAGTAGAAAAACATCCAGATAATATGCCATGGTAGAGCAATATTTTGTTTTGTTTTTCATGCAGATATATAAACATATACCTCTTGGCTCTCTAGTGACTTTCTAAGGTGGAACCATCCAGAAGGCACAGCCCACAGAAGTGGTGGGACAGGGTCTTTTCTACCTCCATCTGCACTCAGGAGGTACTGAGTCCAAATGGTTTAAACAAGAAAAGAAATTCTTCCTGTTCCACAGCCCTCTGTGCACCTTTCCTGCCAGCGGAGAGCAGGTCTCCAGAGAGTGCTCTAACCCCAGGACTCAGTCAAGATCACCATTTTCTCTCCAGTGACTTTCTAAGGCAGGATCATCCAGGAGGCACAGGCTGCAGAAGCAGTAGAGCAGCTAGGACAGGGTCCTTTCTACCTCCATCTACAACTAGGAGGAAAGGCTGATCCACAGCCCTCAGTGTATGGGTCTTACCAGGGGAGAGCTGATCTCCCAGGAATTTTGACACAGGCTTACAGACCCACAGAAGGAACAAGCTCCAGCCAGAGACAGCAAGAATATCTAACACCAGAGAATAAGAGATGACGAAAAGCAAACACAAGAATCTTACCAACAGATACCAAGACTACTTGGCATCATCAGTATCCAGTACTCCCACCACAGCAAGTCCTGAATACCCCAAAACACCAGAAAAACAAGATTTGGATCTAAAATCATATCTCATGATGGTGATAGAGGAGTTTAAAAAGGACATAAATAATTCCCTTAAAGAAATACAGGAGAACACAAGTAAATAAGTAGAAGCCCTTAAAGAGAAAACAAAAAACAAAAACAAACAAACAAAAAAAACCATAAGAATTACAGGAAAGCACAACCAAACAGGTAAAGGAATTGAAGAAAACCATCCAGGATCTAAAAAAGGAAGTAGAAACAATTAAGAAATCACAGAGACAACTCTAGAGATAGAAAACCTAGGAAAGAAGTCAGGAACCATAGATGCAAGCATCACCAACAGAATACAAGTGATAGAAGAGAGAATCTCAGGTGCAGAAGATACCATAGAAAACACTGACACAAGTCAAAGATATTGCAAAATGCAAAAAGATCCTAACCCAAAACATCCAGAAAACCCAGGACACAATGAGAAGGGCAAACCTAACGATAATAGGTATAAAAGAGAGTGAAGATTTCCAACTTAAAGGGCTAATAAATATTTTCAACAAAATTATAGAAGAAAACTTCCCTAACCTAAAAAAAAAAAAAAAAGAGATGCCCATGAACATATAAGAAGCCTTCAGAACTCCAAATAGTTTGGACAAGAAAAGAAATTCTTCCTACCATATAATAATCAAATACCAAATGTACAATACAAAGCAAGAATATTAAAAACAGTGAAGGAAAAAGGTCAAGCAATGTATAAAGGCAAATCAATCAGAGTCACACCAGACTTCTCTCCAGAGACTATGAAAGCCAGAAGATCCTGGTCTGATGTCATAAGGACACTAAGAGAACACAAATGCCAGCCCAGGCTACTATACCATGCAAAACTCTTAATTAGTGTAGGTGGAGAAACCAAAGCATTCTATTGCAAAACCAAATTTACCCAATATCTTTCCACAAATCCAACCCTTCAAAGGATAATAAATGGAAAACTCCAACACAAGGAGGGAAACTACATCCTAGAAAAAGCAAGAAAATAATCTTCCAACAAAACTAAAAGAAGATAGCCACATAATCGGAATTCCAACTCTAACAACAAAATTAACAGGAAGCAACAATTCCTTTTCATTAATATCTCTTAATATCAATGGACTCAATTCCCCAATAAAGAGACATAGACTATCGGTCTAGGTACATAAACAGGATCCAATACTTTCTTGAATACAGGAAACTCACCTCTGTGTCAAGACAGATACTACCTCAGAATAAAAGGCTGTAAAACAGTTTTCCAAGCAAATGGTCCCAAGAAACAAGCTGGAGTAGCCATTCTGTTATAGAATAAAATTGACTTTCAACCTAAAATGATCAAAAAAGATAAGGAGGGACACTTTATACTCATCAAAGTTTAGACCTACCAAGATGAACTTACAATTCTGAACCTATATGCTCCAAATGCAAGGGCATCTACATACATAAAAGAAACTTTACTATAGCTCAAAGCACACATTGCACCACACACAATAATAGTGGGAGATTTCAACACCCTACTCTCAGCAATAGACAGATCACAAAAACAGAAACTAAACAAAGACACAGTGAGATTAACAGAAGTTATGAAACAGATAGATTTAACAGATATCTATAAAACTGTTTATCCTAAAACAAAAGGATATACATTCTTCTCAGCACCTCATGGTACCTTCTCCAAATTTGACCATATAATCGGTCACAAATTCAGTCTCAACAGATACAAGAAGATTGAAATAATTCCTTGAATCCTATCAGATCACCATGGACTAAAGCTGATCCCTCAATAACAACATAAACAATAGAAAGCTCCACACACCACACACACATGGAAGTTTAATGACACTCTACTCAATGAAAACTTGGTCAAGGAAGAAATAAAGAAACAAATTAAGGACATTTTAGAGTTTGATGAATATGAAGCCACAACATACCCATACTTATAGGACATGAAAAAGCAGTGCTAAGAGGAAAACCCATAGCTCTGAGTGCCTCCAAAAAGAAACTGGAGAGAGCATATACCAGCACTTTTATGCACATCTGAAAGTACTAGAACAAAGAAAAGCAAATTCACCCAAGAGGAGTCAAAGGCAGGAAATAATCAAACTCAGAGCTGAAATCAACCAAATGGAAGCAAAAAGAATTATACAAAGAATCAACCAAACTAGGAGCTGGTTCTTTGAGAAAATCAAAAAAAAAAAAATAGATAAACCCTTAGCCAGACTAAATAGAGGGTACAGAGACAGTATCCTAATTAACAAGATCAGAAATGAAAAGGGATATATAACAACAGAAACTGAGGAAATCCAAAATATTATAAGATCCTACTACAAAAGCCTATACTCAACAAAACTGGAAAACCTGGATTAAATACACAATTTTCTAGACAGATACCAGGTATCAAAGTTAAATCAAGATCAGATAAATGATCTAAACAGTCCCATATCTGCTAACGAAATAGAAACATTTGTGAATAGTCTCCCCCCCCCAAAACAAAACAAAACAAACAAACAAAAAAAAAAACAAAAAAACCCAGGACCAGATTGTTTTAGTGTAGACTTTTATCAACCTTTAATAGTAGATCTATACTACAATACTACACAAACTGTTCCACAAAATAGAAACAGAAGGTACTCTACCCAATTTGTTCTATGAAACCACAGTTACTTTGATACCTAAATCACACAAAGACCTAACAAAGATAGAAAACTTCAGACCAATTTACCTTATGAATATCACTGCAAAAATATTCAATAAAATTCTTGCAAACAGAATCCAAGAATATATCAAAACAATCATCCATCATGATCAAGTAGGCTTCATCCCAGGGATGCAGGGATGGTTCAATATAAGGGAATCCATCAATGTAATTCACTATATAAAAAAACTCAAAAAGAAAAACCATATGATCATCTCATAAGATGCTGAGAAAGCACTTGACAAAATCCAACACCCCTTCATGATAAAAGTCTTGGAAAGATCAGGAATTCAGGGCCCATAACTGAACATAGTAAAAGCAATATATAGCAAATCAGTAGCCAATATCAAACTAAATTGAGAGAAACTTGAAGCAATCTCACTAAAATCAGGGACTAGACAAGGCTGTCCATTCTTTCCCTACCTATTCAATATTGTACTTGAAATCCTAGCCAGAGCGATTAGACAACAATAGGAGATGAAAGGGATACGAATTGGAAAAGAAGAAGTCAGATTATCACTATTTGCTGATGATATGATAATATACATAAGTGACCCCAAAAATTCCACCAGAGAACTACTAAACCTGATAAACAACTTCAGCAAAGTAACTGGATATAAAATTAACTCAAGCAAATCAGTGACTTTTCTCTACACAAAGGAAAGAATTTAGGGAAGCATCATCCTTCACAATAGTCACAAATAATATAAAATACCTTGGTATGACTCTAACTAAGCAACCAAAAGATCTATATGACAAGAACTTCAAGTCTCTGAAGAAGGAAATTGAAGATCTCAGAAGATAGAAAGATCCCCCATGCTCATATATTGGCATGATTAATATAGTAAAAATGGCCATCTTGCTGAAAGCAATCTATAGATTCAGTGCAACCCCCATCAAAATTCCAACTCAATTCTTCTCAGAGTTGGAAAGAGCAATTTGCAAATTCATCTGGAATAACAAAAAAACTAGGATAGCAAAATATTCTCAACAATAAAACAACTTCTGGTGGAATCTCCATCCCTGACCTCAAGCTGTACTACAGAGCAATTGTGATAAAAACTACATGGTATTGGTACAGCAACAGGCAGGAAGATCAATAGAATAGAATTGAAGGCCCAGAAATGAACCCACACACCTATGATCACTTAATCTTTGACAAAGGAGTTAAAACCATGCAGGCAGTAGGAAAAAAAAGATAGCATTTTCAACAAATGGTGCTGGATCAACTGATGGTTAGCATGTGAAAGAATGTAAATCGATCCATTCCAATCTTCTGGTACAAAGCTCAAGTCCAAGTGGATCAAGGGCCCCCACATAAAACCAGACACACTTATACTAATAGAAAAGAAAGTGGGGAAGAGCCTTGAGTACATGGGCACAGGTATCCTGAACAGAACACCAATAGCTTATGCTCTAAGATCAACAACAGACAAATGGGACCTCATAAAACTGCAAAGCTTCTCTGTAAGGCAAAGGACACTGTCAATAGGACAAAATGCCTAGAATCTTGGAATACCCAAAATACAATCCACAAACCACAAGAAACTCAAGAAGAAGGAAGACCAAAGTATGGGTACTTCAATCCTTCTTAGAAGGGGGAACAAAATACCCATGGAAGGAGTTTCAGACATTAACTATGGAGCAAAGAGACTGGAGGAAGGACAATCCAGAGACTGACTCACCTGGGAATCCTTCCCATATTCAATCACCAAACCCAGACACTATTGTGGATGCCAGCAAGTGTTGGCTGACAGGAGCCTGATATAGGTGTCTCCTGAGAGGCTCTGACAGTGCCTGACTAATACAGAAGTAGAGGCTCATATCCATCCATTGGACTGAGCACAAGGTCCCCAATGAAAGAGCTAGAGAAAGGACCCAAGGAGCTAAAGGGTTTGCAGCCCCTTAGGATGAACAGCAATATGAACTAACTAGTACCCTCAGAGCTCTCAGGGACTAAACCATCAACCAAAGAGTACACATGGCTCCTGCTGCCTAGGTATCAGAGGATGGCCTTGTAGGTCATCAGTGGGTGGAGAGGCCCTTGGTCCTGTGAAGGTTCTATGCCCCTGTGTAGGTTCTATGCCAGGGCCAGGAATTGGGAGAGGGTGGGTTGGTAAGCAGGGGGATAGGGGAGGTAACGGGTTTTTTTTTTTCCTGTAGAGAAAACCGGGAAAGGAGATATCATCTGAAATGTAAATATAGATAATATGTAATAAAAAATTACAGCTCTTGAAATAGGACTCCTTTCTACAGTGTGGAAAACTAGTGCTAATCCTGTGCATTGTTATAGGAACAAAGTTAAGAGTTATATATCAGTATCACTAAAGCCATTTTCCAACCCATGGGATTCTGTTCACATTATTCTGCATTTGCTCCTGTGGGCCATAGATTTGTTTTCAATTACAAAAGGGTTCATTTCCTGTTAGAGAAAATAATAAGAGGTGAGTTAGTAGCCATAGTGGGTATGACTCAGAAGGAGACCAACTTCAGCGTATTATGGTTAATATTACACTCTATTTACTTAAAAGCAAATAAACAATACTTTAGGTAAACTATTATAAATTTTGCAAAAGTACAACTAGAAATGTGCCTTCCAACACAAATATAGAATGCTCTGCCCATAATCATCTATTTAATTTTGGGCTGCAACAAATCTATGAGTAGTGTGGACAAGAAATACTTTTTTCTCACTTTGATAGAGACGAAAACTCAAATTCAGTAGAGTCAGCACCAAACGGAGGCTCACAGTACACCCAGCACCAGACGGAGGCTCACTTTATTGCTCATAAACAGGGATCTTCTGAAGGTGTTCTCGCCCCCAAAACAAGAGAGTAATTAGATTGTCTGATTTTGCTTTTATATTCATGTAACATATGATCTAATTATCTCCCAGAGTCCCTAATTTTAAACACTGTGAAGTTTGGGGGTTACATTTTAATATATGCATTTTGGTGGAACATAATATCTAGCTACTAGTATCCACATAATAATGTCGCAGCAAAGACATGAATATAACTCATTTCAAAATCTTTACAAAGTTATCATATTTACTTCATACTTATGTGCAGTAAGTATGAGCCAATGAGGCTTAAATTCCTGGAGATGCTCATATTTTGGTCCTGGAGCAGGATGCATCAGTTTTCTTTGACTAGTACAATTAAAGTTTTAGTTCATAACCATGGATGCCATTAATTGCTCTTCTAAGAGTTTGTCAATTATAATTGATATTTTTAATATATTGATTGATTGTTTTTTTTGATACACAGAGCTTTTTCCCTTTTCCAAATTATATATGGGGTTTAGTTCTACATTCACCTAATTGTTGCTACTATGTGGTAACTGAATGTTAATTGAAGTCAGTAGAAAAGCACTTTTAAGAGCAGCACTTGACAATATTTACAAATTTAATATGAATACACTTATATCTTGCAATCTAAAATGCAGAATTCACATTAGAGTCATGTGTAACAAGGGGAATGATGAGTTTACATGTCCATATGTACAAATATAGTGTATAACAAAGATCTTTTTTGAAAATTAATTATGTCTCCTAGCTAAATATTAAATCAAATGGATATTTGCTGGTCTCTGTAATCTATAAATAACTTTCTATAATTTTAATTAATTAAATTATCATTATTAAACCTTGACTGTGCATTTGTAAGCACTAATTGATAAACAAAAATAGGAAATGAATTTTACTGTTGCATTCCCTGATAGGTGAAGGAGATGTAAAGGATGCTTGATGTGTCCTTGGCATAGGCTAAGTCAGTCGACCTTCTTCTTGAGCTCAAGACCAGCTGTTTATCATGTGTAGGATTGGTCCTGCTGCATTGGGAAAGGTCTTATAATTTATATAACTAAGTTAGAACATAGTATTCTAACTTAGTTTTATAAATGAGTGATTTCAAGATATTTCTTATACTTGCCTTGTCTGTCTGATTATAAAATACTAGAGTTTATTAGTAAATAATAACCAGGTCCTCCATAGAAAATTTTAGTCAGTTAGTGGAAAACAACAATGGCAAAAGCTAAACAACAACAACAAAAGAAACTAATGAACAAACAAACAAATAACTAAAAAGATACACATTGACGATACAGATAATGAAATGATTTATTTCCATCTCTCTCTCTATATATATATACATATATATAGACAGAATATATATATTTCTTTTATACCCTTGTTATTTAATATGTCTTTGACAAATGACTAATATAGATTAAAAATTTCACAAGTAGATGATCTGAGAAAACACTGAGTCTAGCAGAAATACCTGAGCAATAGATGTCACACACAAACTGTTAGAGGAGAAAGGCAGAAACCCCAAAACATCAGAAAGCTAGAGAGCATCTTACTTCCACAGAATGAGCATCCCTTAAAAAGTGGTAATTCATGCTCTAGCTCTTTGGAAAACCACCCAAATCACTTAAATATGTGGAATAAAAACCACAATTTGCTTTAATCCATTTCTCAGTAGTTCTATTCCTTTTATTTGAGACATCGCATTTTCTTGAAACAGGTGAAAAATTGATTTACAAATGTTACTGTGAGTAAAAATGATAATGATAATCAGCATAGGGGCAGCAGAGTATTCAAGATTTGATTATTTTATTGGTTGACCAATGTCGAGGGTGGTTACATGAAGTTTCTTCTTAAGCATTGGGTGAAAACATGATGTCAGATTACTGAGTTTACAGTGACCATGTTAATTGTGCATGTGTATTTTTGTTTAGTGTTTTTAAAGTTGTACTTAATTATTTATGTTTTTGTATAATTCCAGTTGTGTGCCACACAGGACAACATTCATGAGTCAGTTCCTTCCTTCCATCATGTAGGTGTTAGGTATCAAAATAAGGTCCTCAGGCTCAGTGACAAGAACTTATCTTCTGGGCCATCTTGCTAACCCTGTGTGGTGTTTTTGACAGCTCAGTGTATTATGAGAGTTCACAAGGCAGCCTTCAGGAAGAAGAGAGCTGCCCCATAGCTCTCATGTTTTCATTCAGTGCAGTGACTAGGTTTGAGATTAAAAGCCATTTTAGTCAGAGTGAATGCTGTAGCTTTTTAATTCTAATATGACAACATTTGGGGCTAGAGTGATTGCTAAGTGAACAGCTAAGAGTGCATGCTGGTCCTAAAGAAGATGGGAATTGTGTTTGTACTCAAGTCAGAAGGTACACAATTGCATGGAACCCCACCACCAGAAGATCCAATATGTTCTTGTGGCCTCCGTGGGATAGACTTACACAGACAGTCACTCACACACATAAATAAAATATAGAAAAGAAGACTTTGAGAATTTTGTAAAATAACATGTTTGTAGGCACAATTGAAATATACAAGCACTACTTTTTAAAGTTGAATAATATTTTCTATTCAATATATTTGTGTACTTTAATTATCAGCAGTTATACATGCTGTGAATTTCACCATACAAGGTTGAAATTAGTCTTACAGTAAATTTGTCTTCAGATACACTTTAGAGTAGTATGAACATGGCAATTAGCCACTGAAAGCAATCATCTATCTAATATAATGTGAATAAAATAGGCATCACATTACATGCAGAAAATGATTTCAAGGGCAAATTCATTTTTTTTCCTTTAAAACTAGAACTTTAAAGAGGTGTGTTGCAGATGAAATAGGATATTTCATTGTAAATGTAGATAAAGTTAGAGATGAAAACACGTTTAAACTGACCTTTCTCTTCTGCGTCTCAGATTACATATACAGTTTTAATACTCTTGTAATCATAAAGTCAATGGTGGTGGTGGCACACGCCTTTAATCCCAGCACTTGGGAGGCAGAAGCAGGCAGATTTCTGAGTTCGAGGCCAGCCTGGTCTACAGAATGAGTTCCAGGACAGCCAGGGCTACACAGAGAAACCCTGTCTCGAAAAAAAATAGTGGAATGGTGTTCCCTTTATTTCTAAATATATGCTTATACATTGGTACTAATATAAGTAGATTTTGTCATTATTTATTAAATAATACTTAAGATTGTTTTAAAAAGCTTACCTTATAATCCAACATAAATATAACTCAGCAGTGTTACATAGATATATATCAACAAAACCAAGAGCCTTGATTTATGATACTTTGGAGCAGTTTTAGAAGATGATCCTGACAAGGTTAGTTGGGTGCAGATATTATATGGAATTTTAAGTGAATAGAATCAAATGAATTGAATTTCAGAAAGTACGGAACAAAGTAAGATTATTCAGTTCAACTTAGAAGTAATAATTATTCATTAACTTTGTGAGTAACTAGAAAATCAAGTCTTTAAAAATGCATAGAATGAAATCATAAAGAGGCAAAAGAGGCAGGTGAGCCATCACAGAGGTTCTGAACACAGGAGAGCTACACCTGTCCCACACAGGGTACATCAGGAGAGAGTTGCAGGTTGACCAACTTAGCTACCAAGCAGGACTAAAGCCAGTGTTTTGGGTAGGGCCACCCCAACAGCCACATGATCTATGAGCTGGAGTGCATGAAGAGGTACAGTCCTTCAGAACCAAACGTTCAGGGTCTCCATGGCACGGGGCAACAACAGGATGTCTGAGGGGAGTCCCTAGGAGGATCCACTAATGATGGTGCAGCAGAAGGGAGATATTCCAATCTAGACCAATGGCTCATTGCATTGAACATTTCTAAGGAAAAGTATTGCGAAAGCATATACTGTGTGACACGCCATGACACACTGAAGCTTCCATGGTGAAATGCTTTTTGTTTTGTTTTCTTTTATGGGGCGGTTGCAAGGGCGAAGGGTAGAGATGAAAGGAAGAGGAAATGAGTGGGATTCGGGTACGGCATGTAAAATCACAAAGGATCAATACAAAGTTTGAAAAATTAAAAAAATAACAGAGAATCTAAGTTCAATAAAACCTATCATTTACTTTACTTACTTCACAAATAACCATTTAAAAAACCCTCACATTCAAGTCTATAACACAGCAACCACCAAAGAAAATGTGAAGATTAATACATCCTCTTATTCTTCCCACTCATGTGCCTACCAGTGGGTGAAGCACTCCAGCAGGCCTGAGCATGGCCAGCATACCACTAAGAGGTTTTGGTTTTTAACCTCTCTCCCTTGCTAAAAACCACTAGATTACATTCTTAAAGGTGGCCTCCAAGGTCTATTCCCTTATTTGGCCACAGACTCATTCCTGAGAAAAACCACCAAGATCCAACTATCAAAATTTCATTTGGCTAATATGTCCAATCAAGATTTATTAACTTACTCTACCACAGACTCCTGCTTTACTCTTTTTTTAAAATTCAATTAATTTATTTTTTACACACCATATTTTATCCTACCTCCATCCACCCTCCAACTGTTGCACATCCCATACCTCCTCCCCACCCCCTGTCTCCATGTGGATATCACCACCCTCCACCCCACCTGACCTCTAAATTCCCTGGGGCCTCCAGTCTCTTGAGGGTTAGGTGCATCATCTCTGAATGAACACAGGCCCTGAAGTCCTCTACTGTATGCGTGTTGGGGACCTCATATCAGCTGGTGTATGCTGTCTGCTTGGTGGTCCAGTGTTTGAGAGATCTCAGGGGTCCAGATTAATTGAGACTGCTGGTCCTCCTACAGGATTGCCCTTCTCCTCAGCTTCTTTCAGCCCTTCCTAATTTAGCAACAGGTGTCAGCTGCTTCTGTCCATTGGTTGGGTGCAAATATCTGTTTCTGACTCTTCCAGCTCTTTGTTGGGTTTTTTGGAGGGCAGTCATGCTAGGTCCCTTTTTGTGAGTGCTCCATAGCCTCAGTAATAGTGTCAGGCTTTTGGACCTCCCCTTGAGCTGGATCCAGCTTTGGGCCTGTTGCTGGACCTTTTAAAACTCAAGATCCTCTCCATTTCCATCCCTGTAATTCTTTCAGACAGGAACAATTACAGGTCAGAGTTGTGAATGTGGGATGGCAACCCCATCCCTCACTTGATGTCCTGTCTTCTTGTTGGATGTGGGCTCTATAAGTTCCCTCTCCGTACTGTAGGGCATTTCATCTAAGGTCCCTCTGGTTGAGTACTGGGAGTCTTTCACCTCCCAGGTCTCTGGTGCATTCTGGAGAGTCCCCCAACCTCCTATCTCCCCAGGTAGGGGACCATATCACTATAAAAAGCTTACTTTTGCTTAAAGATTCACCATTTTAAAACCCAATTGATACATGCAACACAAATATCTTAAAAGCCCACTCCTACAGAAATACTCTCTCTTGCTTTTCTTGCTTAATGATGCCTTTACAGCCCACCCTGCTGCTTGCTCCTCTGGAGTAATAAATCTCATCAGTGTTGACAGTTTGGTGTGTGGTTATGTCCTATACTGAATCCAAGGGGTTGACCTCCCTTATAGTGGGAATCCAGTAATGTCAAGAAAACTAAGCAAAGAATATAGTGTAATTTTTTGCTATTAGAAGAATAAAACCAGGAAGAATTTAGGAAATTGGTTAAGCTTGAATTGTTTATGTCAGTATTCTTTTTCTACTATAAAAACCTACCAACAAATTTAGTTGCTTATAATTTGGCATAGTTATATTTCACCCTGCATAACATAGATCCCACTAAACTAAAAGTATAAGAAATTTTCCATCTTATATAAAATCTTTAGGGTAAAATTTATTTTTTAGCCTCTTCTAAAACCCACTATTTTTCAATGCCCCTTTCAATACTTCTTTAAAATTGCAAAGTTCCATTTCGTTGAGTCGTTTGTCTCTAGGCCCAGCACCCTCTTCTTTTTCATTCCCATGTTCATATAGACTCCTTTAATTAAATTAACCCAACCTGGATGATACAGAGAAACTTCCTCATTTTGGGGGCAAGTGAGAGTGGTTTTAATTCTTTTAGAACTGAGCATCCTTTGCCATATGACGTCACAGATTTAAAGTGTCACCAGAGAGAGTTGAATATGTGCAGGAAGATTTTAATCTGTTTATGACAATGGCTAGTCTCATTAATATTGGACTATTGGGATGAAATTATTAAGAAGCTCTGTAGGAAGAATTGTCACACAGAGGTAAAGTATGGGCAAAGGACCTGAGAGAAAGATATGCCAAGGGACAATATGGAAATTTAATAGGATGGTATATCTGAAATGCAGCTCAATTCAAGGAAATGAGTCATATGGAAGTTAGATTGACTAATAGCAGAATTTGGAAGGAAGCCATTGTTCTTGATCCACCATTCAGTGAACCTACCTATGGTTCTTGCTCAAAGGAAACAAAGCAGCACATTGAAGATATTCATATCCCATATTCTTTACAGGACTATTCATAGTAACAAAGAAATAAAAAGAGCAAACTAAGTGTTCATTATGCTGATTGTAATAAGCCAAGCATTGAAAGACAACCACTACATGCTGTCACTCATTTATACACAAAGGATGATCTCACAGGGGCCAAGAGTGCACTGTGCAGCAGAGGCTGGAGAGGCAAGTATGAAAGGAAGCATGAGGGACACTTGGGTAGTGGTGAGTAAATATGACGCTCTAGTTTCAGAGGAGTAGGAAGTTCTACTGTGTTATCAACAGTGGGAGAGATAAATACTATGGCTCTTCTAATTCAAAAATGACAAGAGCAACATTTAATTTGTCACCAAGAAATTATAAATGTTAGAGGACACGTACTTTGATTCTTTTATACACAGTGAATAATGTATGTATACATAAGAATATCATGTTCCTCATAAATATAAGTGCTTTTTAAGCTTTGTATATCAAAATTAAATGAACACAAGAAAGAAGAAATTTAAGTATAATTATCATATTGTTTCTATTATTTCAACACCTTCAATGTTTAAAACTGTAAAAGATCAAGGATTTTCTAATGGATGTTATATGTTTACAACACAAAATATAATACAACACAAAAGAAAAACAACAAAGAAATATTTATTAGAGATCAAGATTTGTTTAATGTTCTGGAATTCTTAAGATAATAAATTTCAAGTAAAGATATAAATTTTCATATAATTTACAAAATATTCAAAACAAAGAAATTAGCAAATTCTTACATCTGTTACTTAATCTGTGCTTCATTAACCAATATGTTGCTGTATTATAATAAGAGAAAATTTTGGCTAGCATGCTTATGTATAATGCAAGTACCATGATTTTCAATGTCTGCTCTTCTCTTTGATCAATTCTACGTTATCTTGTAGAGTAGAGTTTTCATAATTACTAGACCTTCCAGTATGTCTTACTTTTGTCTAAGAATCTAGCATAAAACATACTTTTTCAACATAGAATTAATTTGAACATTTATATTTATGTATGTGACTTGAATATATGAGTCTATATGTGGTGTATCTATGCATGTACATGTATAAGAAAGAAGTATTCTCCATGGCTTTAACCTTTATCATTATATGATTAACAGCATTGCAAAATTTATTGAGAGATAATAAGGTTTTCAGAAAAAGTAAAATAGTTTCTTAAATATTTTTCTAGTTTAGTTTCTGTTGGTAGGATAAATGTCATTACCAAAAATGTCTTGGGAGAAGAAAGTATTTATTTGGTTTCAAGATTATCAAGGGCTGTGAACGTAGAAATTCAAGTCACAAAATCAAGGCAGTAACCAAGGAAGCACTCAGCTTGCTTACCAATAAACTCAGAACCACCTGCCCAGGGCTATACTGCCCAAAGTAGAACATCTAACTCTATCACTAATCAAGACCATGTCCTACAGATGTGCTCACAGCCCATTAGGATGGATGGAGGGAATTCCTCAAAGGAGGTTCTGTCTTTACAGATGTCTCTCTTGTTCAACTGAAAACAATCAATCAGCACAATTAACTCCTTAAAGACTTAACATGCAATCATAACACTATTAAACTATAAATTTCCTTTCTTGCTTATCTTTAGTATCTCTTGTTGACATCATACTATAAAATATTGTGTAATTTAAAGAATCCTATGGTCTTAAACATTTCTAATCCTTCAAAAGTTTAAAATTCCTTTAGAATATCCAAATATCTTAATGTATGATTTTGTGACATTAAAAAAAAAAAGAAAGTTGTATATTTTTCTTATGCCAAGAGTGAAGACCCAGGGCCCAGTTACAATAAATACAAATAAATTCTCTGTATCCATTTCTTGCAGCACACACAGCTTGCTTCACAGGCTCAGGCAGACTCCAACATACCATGCTAGTACCCTAACTAGTCATCTCATGCTCCTTGTCCCTCTAATGTTCTGGGTTTTCCACTGCAAAGGAGGTTTCATCTTCACCAATGACCTCTCTCAGTCTGTTAGTGTGAAGCCTCAGTTGACCTTCATGGCTTCTTTATTCCTTTAAAATCATTATCATGTGAGAGAACATTACACATGGTTTGCCAAGTTTTATTTTTTCAAATATTTTCTTTATTTACATTTCAAATGATATCTCCTTTCCTGGTTTCCTCTCCAGAAAAAAAAAAAGAGCCTGTTCCCTCCCCCCTTCCTCTGCACACCATCCCACCCCCTCCTGCTTCTTGGCACTGGCATTCTCCTACACTGGGAATAGAACATTCATAGGACCAAGGTCCTCTCTTCCCATTGATGACCTACTAGGCCATCCTCTGCTATTAGTCAAGCACTGTCAGAGCCTCTCAGGAGACAGGTATATCAGGCTCCTGTCATCCAGCACTTGCTGGCATCCACAATAGTGTCTGGGTTTGATGATTGAATATGGGAAGGATTCCCAGGTGGAGCAGTCTCTGGATTGTCCTTCCTTCAGTCTCTGCTCCATAGTTTGTCTCTGCAACTCCTTCCATAAGTAATTTGTTCCCCCTTCTAAGGTGGGTTGAAGGACCCATACTTTAGTCTTCCTTCTTCTTGAGTTTCTTGTGGTTTGTGGATTATATCTTGGGTATTCCAAGCTTCTGGGCTAATATCCACTTATCAGAGAGTGCATACCATGTGTGTTCTTTTGTGATTGGGTTACCACACTCAGGTCGATATTCTCCAGATCCACCCATTTGCCTAAGAATTTCATAAATTCATTGCTTTTAATAGCTGAGTAGTACTCCATTGTATAAATATACCATATTTTCTGTATCCATTCCTCTGTTGAGGGAGATCTGGGTTGTTTCCAGTTTCTCATTATTATAAATGAGGCTTCTATGAACATAGTGGAACATGTGTCTTTATTGGATGCTGAAGCATCTTCTGGGTGTATGCCCAGGAGTGGTATAGCTGGGTCCTCTGGTAGTACTATGTCCAATTTCCTGAGAAACCACCAAACTGATTTCCAGAGTAGTTGTACCAGCTTGCAATCCCACCAGCAATGAAAGAGTGTTCCTCTTTCTCCACAACCTCTCCAGCATCTGCTGTCACCTGAGTTTTTGATCTTAGCCACTCTGACTAGTATGAGGTGGAATCTCAGGGTTGTTTTGATTTGTATTTCCCTGATGACTAAGGATGTTGAACATTTCTTTAGGTGCTTCTCAGCAATTCGGTTTTCCTCAGTTGAGAGTTCTTTGTTTAGCTCTGTACCTCATTTTTAATAGAGTTATTTGGTTCTCTGGAGTCTACCTTCTTGAGTTCTTTGTATATATTGTATATTAGCCCTCTATCAGATATAGGATTAGTAAAAATCTTTTCCCAATCTGTTGGTTGGCATTTTGTCCTATTGACAGAGTCTTTTGCCTTACAGAAGCTTTGCAGTTTTTTTAAATTAGATATTTTCTTTATTTACATGTAAATTTCTCCCTTCCCAGTTTCCCGTCTAAAAAACAAAGAAACAAACTAAAACAACAAAAACAAACCCCAGCTGCCTCCCCACTCCTCATGCCTGCCACCCCACCCTCTTCTGCTTATAGGCCCTGGCATTCCCCCACACTGGGGCACAGAACCTTCACAGGGCTGAGGTCCTCTCCTCCCATTGATGATCGAATTTGCAATCCTCCACTATATACATGCTGCCAGAGCAATCAGTCCCACTGTGTGTAGTCCTTGGTTGGTGGTTGAGACTCTGGGAGCTCTGAGGGTACTAGTTAGTTCATATTGTAGCTTTGCAGTTTTATGAGGTCCCATTTGTCTGTTGTTGATCTTAGAGCATAAGCTATTGGTGTTCTATTCAGGAAAATTTCCCCTGTGCCCATGTGTTCAAGGCTCTTCCACATTTTCTTTTCTATTAGTATGAATATATCTGGTTTTATGTGGGGGTCCTTGATCCACTTGGACTTGAGCTTTGTATAAGGAGATAGGAGTGGATCGATTTGCATTCTTCTACATGCTAACCATCAGTTGATCCAGCACCATTTGCTGAAAATGCTGCCTTTTTTCCACTGGATGGTTCATTTCTGGGTCTTCAACTCTAGTCCATTGATCTTCCAACCTGTCACGGTACCAATACCATGCAGTTTTTATTACAATTGTTCTGTAGTAAAGCTTAAGGTCAGGGATGGTGATTCCACCAGAGGTTCTTTTATTGTTGAGAATAGTTTTCACTATACTAGGTTTTTTATTATTCCAGATCAATTTGAAAATTGCTCTTTCCAAGTCTGTGAAGAATTGAGTTGGAATTTTGATGGGGATTGCATTGAATCTGTACATTGTCATTTTACTATATTAAGCCTGACAACCCATGAGCATGGGAGATCTTTCCAAGAACTCAAGAACTTGGATTCCATAGAACCAAATGACCCTATTAAAAGTGGTATGGCTTGCATTCCCACCAGCAGTTAAGGAGTGTTCGTCTTTCTCCACAACCTGGCCAGCATCTGCTGTCACCTGTGTTTTTGAGATGCTCCAACATGCAATAAGGGCACATGCTCCACTATGTTCATAGCAGCCTTATTTATAATAGCCTGAAACTGGAAACAACTCAGATGTCCATCAACAGAGGAATAGATACAGAAAAGTAATTGATAATTTTACTAATTGTTTTTAATAGACTACAATAATGGATGATGTCTGAATCAGATGGAGATTGATTGGAAGACTATAGCAAATTTAATGCATAGGGAATATCTTAGACCTCTACCACATATGCATATGTACATATACATATATGTATGTTTGTATGCGTTTACTTGTTTGTCAAATTAATCCATAAAACATAAATAAATAATAGTGACATTGAATGTTTCCCATATAATATATTTCTTTAAAATTATGTAGTCTGTTGGCATCTTATTTTATTATATAAGCAGAATCCATGCATGACATTAAGGAAACCACTTTATAGTTTTGCTCTCTGTATGATATGACAACTATTTTGTAATGTTGAGGTTATTATCTCTGAAGTTACTTACTGTCATTCTGTACTTGAGTTTTAATTTTATTGTCTGTAAGTGTTCAAATGAAAACATATCAGCTGTCTCTGAAGTAAAGCCTAAATCTCTGAGAACAGTTATAACTGCTCTTTTTCTTTTTTGCTTTTTTGTCAGAACTTAGTTTGTGTTCATGTTCTGAAATCCTTTAGGTTTTCTATGTTACTCTTGTAATTTATATTTAATATGGTCTCAGACTGCCTGCATTTCATTCATGACTAATTCTGTGTGGAATTTTGGGAATGAAAGGTTTTTATACAGTAAGTACAATATACAAGGTGCATAAACCACAAACTATGATTTTGTGCATGTGAAATGTGAGATTTTAATTGCTTAAAGTGTGTATGTGTGTGTGTGTGTGTGTGTGTGTGTGTGTATTAATGTAAGTCTGGAATACTGTAGATTTAATTGAATGTCAAAAATATATTCTCATTGGTAGCTTTGTCATAAATAAAGATGAATCATATACTGAAAAACGAAAGTGAATAGGTGGGTAAGTTGGTCTATTATTGTGTGTCAGAAGCTGAGTCAGCAGAATTTGCACACATCATCAAATGCAAATGAAGTATTAAGGCTGTCTCCAGGGCATTTAGCTTTCATATTCATGAAAATTCATTTTCTATTTACTGAAATGTATGAGGTGAGGAGCAAGATGGTGGGGTTTTTATAGGAGGTAATCTTAGGAGTTTGTCTAAAACATGTAAATCTTAAAATGACTTTTAGATGAATACATGCATGAAGATTTGAGCAGCTATAGTTATAATGAAAAATAATAAATTATGTATAGTTTTTTAAAACTATGGGATTAATTGAGATACTTAATAGTGTGTATGTGTATGTATGTGTGTGTGTGTATGTGTATGTATGTGTGTGTGTGTGTGTGTGTGTGTGTGTGTGTGTGTGTGTACATATGTGCTCTCAAGAGTAAAACCTCAGAAGTCTTTAGGAAGACATTTGGGAATTATTAGTTCTGAAACCTACTGAAGTTATTAAAGATACTTTGAAGTTGAAATGTCAACAGGCTCTGTATGATTCACTTGCAATCCTTCCTAAAATAACAGTAATTTGTAGTGACATTCTATGGTGGTTAGGATGAGAATAGCCTCATTGCCGCGTGATTGAATCCTTCATCTCTGTCTGGGAAAGGCTAGAAGGTTGGCCTTATTATAGTGGGTGCGGCCATGTTGGAGGAGCTGTGTAACTGAGAGTAAGGGTAGAGGCCACGGCAAGCCCAGTTTCTCTCTTGGCCTGCTCCATGTGAATCAGATGTGAGATCTCAGTTCCTTCTCCAGCATCAGACATGCTTGCCCAATGCCATGCTCCTTGCTGTGATGGTCATCTACTAAACTTCTGAAACTGTAAGGAAGCCCTCCATTAAATGCTTGCTTTAGAGACTGCCTTGGCCATGGTGTCTCCTCTCAGCAATAGAATGGCGACTAAGACACCTATGCTCATCATCCCTCTGGAGCCAATGTTGAGCATGTACTCTGCAACCTGGTCAGTATTGTTGCCTCTTCTATCTCTTTTAATCAACCACAAGTCATCTATCTCTGTATAATTTATCTCTATTTATTTCTCTTTTCACTATCACTACTTCAATCAAATTCATTTGGCCCCTTTCCCATAGTCAGTTTTACAGTGACTAGTCTCAACTATTTTACCACTGAATTAGTAAGAAACCAACTTGTCCTTACCTTTAACAAATTATCAAGTCTTTTGGGGATACCATCATGGAAATTAAGTGGACATATGTAGACCTGAGAGACATTTGTTTACTGGATGACTGTGTCATTACTTTGGTCCATTGTTCAGATATAACTTAAAATCTTTATTAAACATTGGAGATATTAGGAGTCTATCATTGACATGTCAAATTCTCTGTATTTCTATCCTAGAGGCTACAAAATTGTCATTTGTTTCACATAATTTGTTTAAAGGGACTCTAAACTTTGGTAATAATTTTGTGGTAGCTCTATATAATTAAAATATAGTTGCAGTTTTTATAAGGCAATTTTGAAATATAATAGGAAATTTAGATGCAGTTTTATAATTTAGTTGTTTTATAATCTAAGTGCACCCTTGCAAATTATTTATGGTGGTAGTGTGTTTTAAGATAACAATTTGTTTTTAAATCCTCTATTTTCTCTAGACCATTCTAGAGCCTCATATCCTTCCACCTTATGTATACAAATAGGCTTATTTATTAATAATAATAGCTGTTTATTTTGGAATATGGTAGCATACAGAAGATGTTGTAAGGCCCCTTTCCCTCCCTGACATGTTAAAAGTTTAAAGCTTAGAAAATATTTGAAATATTAAAACAAAGCATAAAATTGTAATCTGTATTTGATAGAAACACGTGACTGTAGGTACATTTTGAGGTTTCAGAGAACACAATGCATGTCTCTGCTTCTTGTTTGGAAACCAGTCACCAAACCTTATCCTCATATTTGAAATGACTACAGAAAACTATAAAAACCTTTCTGCATAATGGCTTAGTGACCAAGTTTTCAGATGTCAGAGTGTAGTCCCAACCAAGTACTTTCCAGTCCTCAGAATTATACTGATGAGAGGAAGGGTTTGCCTGGCAGGAGCACCACTTTTGCTTCTTAGAGTGTCTGCCTAGAATTTTACATTGTGTTACAGATTATGAAGAAGAGAAAGTATGTTCACATGAACCATTGAGCCACATTGCTATTTCAATAAACAGAATAAAGTAGGGTGGGTCCAGCTCAGCACAAAATTCCTTTATATTTCTAGGAATAATGAAGGAAAATTACTTTAAAAAAGGCAAAAGATGTTTATAGGATATATTTAATTGTTATGAATTTTAAAATGGAATTGTAAGAATGAATAACTCATTCTCATGTAACAATACACAGTAGCTATGAAAATATCTTTCTAAAAAGCATTATAGCTTTTCTGAATTCTGACAATTCAAACTGTTTTCTCATTGAAAATATAGTGGGGTTAGATAATGTAAAGAAATGGAATTTCCCAGAATTCCTTTCTGTCATGAATTTAGTGAGTAAAGTTTGTTTTGCATTTTAGGGAATGCAATTACCATGGCTGACACCCATTACATTTCATTCTACACATAAGTTATAGTGTGACTACAAATTCCCATCCTAATGTATTTCTATTGTTCCATTTTGCTTACAAACTTTTTAGTGTCACTTCATTTAATTGAAGTCAAACGATGTTATTTACCTTTAAGTGATGCAAAAAAATTGCTTTTTATAAGCTATTATTATTCAAGTTGGATTTTCTTAGAGAATGGAAAAAGTCCTTAGTGCAGAACATTTTACATACAAATTTAAAATGAGTACTAAACCATGACATCCCCTCTGCCATACCAATAATGAGAACAGTGTAATAGCTGAGATTGTAATTGATTGTGTGCAAACCATTATAGAGTCATCAAATGACACAAGGGTCCAACAAATTACGCCAAATATGAAAAGAACAATGTCTAATATTTGTGGACATTACTGCCAATATGCAAAATATATTCAGTAACATAACTCATGAGTACAGAGTAACTTACAAATAGGCAAACCATGTCTTTACTTACATATAGATTCAAAAAATAACTCAGAAATGTACCTATAATTGTTTTCATTGTTTGTGTTTTATTCTTATGAATGATAGTGGTTGCACTAATTTTAAGTTTAAAGCAAAACCTAGGAAAATCAATAGACTACAGATTCCACATTTAAGTTCCATATTTTATCACTGGCCAATAAGCTCTAGTCAACTAGATAAAGCCAAATCTACCATAGTTAAGCTGCATAAAACAGCATGCTTTTATTTTTTCCCACATTTGCTGAATTGGCTTGGTGGTTGACTAAGAATGGTCTCCATAGACTCCTATCTTTGAATGATTGGTTCCAGTTGGTTGAACAGTTTGGGAAGGATTAGGAGGTATAGCCTCATCAGAGGAGGTGAGTCAATGTGGGCAGGCCTGAGGTTTCAAAAGACTTGTGCTATTCCCTGTATCACCTCTGATTCTTGCTTCATCTCTTGTTCATATCTTCATCTCTGTTTACTCAGCCACTTGTGGCCAGCTATCTCTATTCCTTCAACAGGGACTCTAAACATCTGAAACCATAGCCCCAAATGGAATATTTTCTACTTTAAAGTTTTTACTGTGAGTTGCCTATGTCATGGTGTTTTAGAACCGCAATAGGAAAGCAACTAACATACTATATTATATAAATATTCATATTTGTATGTTAAATATTCATGAAAGAAGTAATGGAAAGTGACTTGAGAAAAAAAAACTTAATGGATATGTTACAATGTTTTCATCTCTGTTTAATGGTGATATGTATGGATGCTGTTTTCGTTTTATGATTTTATTTTCAGATAAACTATAGATGTCATGAGATGCTTATATATAGCAACACATATTTATCGTTTGACAGGAGCCTGATATAGTGGTCTCCTGAGAGGCTCTGCCAGTGCCTGAAAAATATAGAAGTGGATCCTCTCAGCCAACCATTGAACTGAGTACAGGGTTCCCAGTGGAGGAGCTAGAGAAAGGACCCAAGGAGATGAATGGGTTTGAAACACCATAGAAGGAACAACAATATGAACCAACCAATACCCCCAGAGCTCCCAGGGACTAAACCACCAACCAAAGTGTACACATGGAGGGACCCATGGCTTCAGCTGCACATGTAGGAGAGGATGGCCTTGTGGGACATCAATGGGAGGAGAGACTCTTGGTCCCATGAAGGCTCGATGCCCCAGTGTAGGGGAGTGCCAATGCCAGGAAGTGGGAAAGGGTGGGTTGTTGAGCAAGGGGAGAGGGAATTGGATAGGGGGTTTTCAGAGGGGAAATGAGGAAAGGGGATAACATTTAAAATGCAAATAAAGAAAATATTTAATATTTTTTTTCATGATCTACATATTCTTGTAAAAGTTGCTCACCTGGATTTTCTTTTTAATTCATTCTGATTAGTATGTATAGATACATATTCAAAGAGGAACAGCTGTATATACGTGTTTGTTGTAGTCTGTGAGAGGAAAAAAATATTTTATTTTATAATGTGATCTTGAATTCACTTAACCAAATATATATATATATATATATATATATATATATATGTATATATATACATATATATGTAATATATAAATATCTGCTAGACTTGGCTTTATGTTGCTATCCAGATTAATGTGCAGCATGATGAAGCTGATGTCTTTTTGATCAGTCATTGCTATAATGTATGAATAAAACCTCATTACTTTGATATACTACACAGATATTATGTGGTTTTAAAACACATAGTATAAGCATACACTAAAGTAAATGCTAATATACTGCTTTATAACAACTCAACAAAGCCAACAAAATTCCCTTAAAGATTACTTAATTTTTAGTTTTAAAAAGCTCATTTAAAGTTAAAAAACAGCTGGGTGGTGGTGGCACATGCCTTTAATCCTAGCACTTGGGAGGCAGAGGCAGGAGGATTTCTGAGTTCGAGGCCGGCCTGGTCTACAGAGTGAGTTCCAGGACAGCCAGAGATATACAGAGAAACCCTGTCTCGAAAAACCAAAAAAAAAAAAAAAAAAAAAAAAAAAAAAAAAAAAAAAAGAAAGACTCACACTTTGGTCTTCCTTCTTCTTGAGCTTCATGTTGTCTGTGAATTGTATCTTGGATATTCTGAGCTTTTGGGCTAATGTCCACTTATCAGTGAGTGCATACTATTTGTGTTCTTTTGTGACTGGGTTACATCACTCAGGATATTTTCTAGTTCTAACCATTTGACTAAGAATTCATTAATTCATTGCTTTTAGTAGCTGAGTAGTACTCTATTGTGTAAATGTCATTTTCTGTATCCACTATTTCTCACACCAGTCAGAATGGCTAAGATCAAAAACTCAGGTGACAGCAGATGATGGCGAGGATGTGGAGAAAGAGGAACACTTCTTCATTGTTGGTGGGATTGTACAACCATTCTGGAAATCAATCTGGTGGTTCCTCAGAAAATTGACATATTTCCTGAGGACCCAGGTATACCAGTCCTGGACATATATCCAAAAGATGCTCCAACATATAACAAAGACACATGCTCTACTATGTTCATTGCAGCCTTATTTAAGATAGCCAGAAGCTGAAAAGAACCCAGATATTCTTTTTTTTTTATTAGATATTTTCTTTATTTACATGTAAATTTCTCCTTTCCCAGTTTCCCCTCCAAAAAACAAGGAAACAAACAAAAACAACAAAAACAAACCCCTGTTGCCTCCCCCCTTCCCACTTATTGGCCCTGGCATTCCCTACACTGGGGCACAGAACATTCACAGGGCTGAGGTCCTCTCCTCCTATTGATGATTGAATCTGCAATCCTCTACTATACACATGCTGCCAGAACAATCAGACCCCTCCATGTGCAGTCCTTGGTGGTTGAGACCCTGGGAGCTCTGAGGGTACTACTTAGTTCATATTATTTTTCGTCCTAAGGGGTTGCAAACCCCTCAGCTCCACTGGTCCGTTCTCTAACTCCTTCACTGGGGACCCTGTACACAGTACAATGGATGGCTGTGAGCCTCTACATCTGTATTAGTCAGGTACAGTCAGAACCTCTCAGGAGATAGCTATATTTAGGCTGGCTTGCCCTTCCTTCAGTCTCTGCTCCATAGTTAATCTCTGCAACTCCTTCCATGGGTATTTGGTTCCCCCTTTTAAGAAGGAATGCAATATCCACCTTTTGGTCTTCCTTCTTCTTGAGTTCGTTGTGGTTTGTGGGTTGTTCTTCCTGTATTCCAAACTTCTGGGCTAATAACTACTTATCAGAGAGTGTATACCATGTTTGTTCTTTTGTGATTGGGTACCTCATTCAGGATGATATTCTCCAGATCCATCCATTTCCCTAAGAATTTGATAAATTCATTGTTTTTAATAGCTGAGTAGTACTCCATTGTGTAGATGTGCCACAATTTGTGTATCCACTCCTCTGTTGAGGGACATCTGGGTTGTTTCCAGGTTCTAGCTAATATAAATAAGGCTGCTGTGAACATGGTGGAGCATGTGTCCTTATTACATGTTGCAGTGAACCCGGATATTCTTTGATATTTTTTGTGACATATTTTGACCAAAAGTGTTCCTTACTGTTCTAACTCTTTGTAGGTTCATTCCCCTCCTTCTCACTCTATGTCTTCTTTCTGTTTTCAGTATCTCTTTAAATCCAATTCCTGCAACCATTTACTCATGGCTATGGGGGCATCCATTAGAGTTTGGTCAACCTACTATGGACCACACCCTTAAAGAATACTGATTGTTCTCCCACCAGAAACTATCCACTATGAATGTCTGTTAAGTTACAGGTTGGGACTTCTGAGATTCTTCCTGCTGCAAGCTAGAATATAGACGTTCTTGGGGATATTCAGGTCTTGTGACAGCATCTGCAACTATGATGAGTCAATGAGTATAGCAACCCTTTCATACCAGGTTCTCTTATATCTCTGGTTCTTTAGTCTGGTTCTCTTAGAACTCTGGCTCTTAAAATCTTTCTGATCCTTCTTTCTCATAGATCTCTGAATCTTGATGGTAGGGGTTAATATAAATGCCCCATTTGTGGCTGAGCACTTGACTGATATTTTTTTTCTCTATGCTTTGACCAGTTAGTTATGGGTTTCAGTGTTGACCAAGGTGTGCTTCACAAAGAAAGTTCTCTAAGTCTGAAAGCGACTCTAATCTGTGGATGTAGAGATATCAGTTTAGATGGCAGTTAGATACTGTGTCTTTCTAGAAGATATAGGTTGTCAAATAAAAACTCTTGGATACTCCCACTATAGTTCAGGATATTGACATTGCTTTTGGTTTCATTAAAAAGAACAGGAATCTATTGGTGAAGATGTTTTGGTCACAGGACACAAAGAAAACAAGTTGCTACGTAAAAGAAGCTTCCTGTCACTGGCTAGCTTTAATAGTACCAAAATGTGTTATATAGGCTGCTGGTGTATGTGCGTGTGTATGTATGCTTGTGTGTTGAGTGTAGGGGGGTATTAGTAATTTGATTACCTAGCTGTGAATCCTGTGAAGTGCCATAATGACTGGCACATCAAGGTATGTCCATATGTGCAATAGCTGCAGATCATAATGAAGTAGCCAAATACTTTCTAGTTTGATTAAAGGCTTGTTCCATGAAGGAAACATGCCCAGTGCTATAAACAGATCCCAATAATCTGTGGTTGGGGGACTCACAGGTCCCATGGGCAAGTCTGTTACATCGTTGGCAGTTTCATATTTTGAAATGTTCCAATTTTGCCTTCATTTAAAATATCAGACTATTGTTTTTCTTCAAAACATGTAAGACTTTCACAAAGCAATATGTGCTGTTGAGTAAACACATTAAAAAATGTAGTCATGGAGGGAGAATAGAGAAAGGAACTGTGTGAAAGGAAACAGGGTGGGGACAGCAAATGGGATGTAAACCGAATAAATAAAAAAAAAGAAAATGTAGTCAAATCTAATGAGTAATGCTGTAGCTATGCTTCATTTACCAACTTAACGATGCATATGAATATGCACATTCTTATTTCTTTACTATACTTTTAGTGTAGTTTCAAAAGTATATGAAAATACCATTTGTAGATAGTTGACTAGACTTCTATTTTTTTCCTTTTATTATATTTTCTGATGTTTAAGAGTACCATACATTCATTTTTGGTATATGTGCTATTCTTCTACAGTTATCTTAGAACATTTCCTTGCAAATGTCTTAGTCAGTAACAGAATCATAAAGCAATCTGAATTCTTTTTACTTTTGATTTCTCAATAATATAGTAAATAAATCATATATTTATACACTCATAAAATCATTTGTCTCTTGTGACCAATGCTAAGTATAGGTAACCTTTTCTTAATATTTTTGTAGTGCCACAAATAATAGTGACTACTTTACTTGAATTCATGGCCATTCTATGCAATGTTTACATGTCTTCCCTCCCATTTTTGTAAGCTCTTACTTATCTACACTACAGAAACAGTGAAAAATTCCCAAATTATGTCAAAGCACACCATCTGTGGCTTGATAAGTGTGGAGGTTGGGGGACTGTTTTAACCTCACCCAGGAAGCTCATCAAGGTGAATTTCCTGCCACCATGAGCTGGAGAAATGTTTTCTAAGAATCTCTGCTCACTTGAATGCCAGCTTCTATAGCCACTATGACTCAGTATGAGGGCTCCCTAAAAAACCTACAACTGCTGTGAAGTCCAAATACCTTCTACAGATCTAGCAGTCACAGTACATTTGATCACTGGTGGTCTCTCTATTTCCCAATAATTCATTGTTTTATAGTTTTTTTTTTTTTTTTTTTTTTTTTTTTGGTGTGAAATGACAACATGACCAAGGCAACTCTTATAAGGACAACGTTTAATTGGGGCTGACTTACAGGTTCAGAGGTTCAGTCCATTATCATCAAGACAGAAACATGACAGCATCCAAGCAGGCATGGTGCAGCAGGAGTTGAGAGTTCTACATCTTTATCTGAAGGCTGTTAATGGAAGATTGACTTCCAGGCAGCTAGGATGAGGGTCTTAAAGCCCACACCCACAGTGACACACCTTCTCCAACAGGGCCACACCTTCCAATAGTGCCATTCCCCATGCTGAGCATATGCAAACCATCACATACACTTACAAATCTATCCTATATTCCATTAGCCATTTTAAATGCAAAGTGACACTTTTCCCAGATCATCATTCCTGTCATGATGTTTATTCATTTGAAACAATAATAACTCTTATTTCAATTTCATGGAGAAAATTTCAGGATGTACAGAATCACAAAATTGCCACAAAAAGTTTGCATGTTAATTATTTCTACAACCAATAATCCATGTATTTCACAACATGAATCTAAACATAGGTAGAAATTTGAAATGTAGACTTACAGTTGATGTTTAAAGTGTGCATATTAATTACATTAGTATATCCAAAAGTTGCCTGATGTATTAGTAACAATATAGTGATATTTTCAGGACAGTAACAATTAAAATATAATAAAAACACTACATATTTGAATAATTATGAACATTTAATATCATAAAAACTTTGTATTTTTCAATTGGTAGATTAAAACCTGACTAGAAATCTTTATAACATGAAATGCATAGAGATAAAAAACAGTACAATGTATACACATTGATGTTTATTTGAAATATATATTTAATATTCAAAATTGGAAACATTATCTACAAATTTAAGTTAATAAAATTATGGATGCAGGTGCATTTTCTTGCAGACAAGTTCATGATGATGACATGTAAACTGTGCAGACAAGTTCATGATGATGACATGTAAACTG
>NW_022196905.1:180596371-180622838 GCF_008632895.1 Mastomys coucha | reverse complement strand
AGTTCATGATGATGACATGTAAACTGTGCAGACAAGTTCATGATGATGACATGTAAACTGTGCAGACATGTTTCTGTGCTTCATGCAATGTTCTACAATGCACATTTCTATGAACTGCAGGTTTATGATTACCTACAATTTTTATTCTGGGGTATTATGATGTGTTTTCTATATTTCTTTAAATAAATGGATTATTTTTAAATGGTAAGAAAAAACAGTAACTTATGTAACAATGTCTTTATTTGGATTTCTTCCTTATTTGTGAACAATTTAGCTTTTATATATTCTAGAAATAACTTTATGGCTACCACAGTCATATTTCTCAACTCTCACAGGCATAATATTGTAAAATAATATTCTCACTGAGAGTCATTTATATTTTATTTATATGAGACATATGAGCTAAGGAATCTCAATTCTTTTTAAAAATTTAAAAGTATATGAAGCAGATTCATAATTCCTTAGACTTATTTATTTATTTTTTTATTCTATAATTTAATTTTTCTTGAATTTTACATATAATTTGAGGATGGAAATATTTAACTATTTACCTATTACTTAACTAAATGTTTCTATCAAAGTGTATCCTATTTAAATAAAATTATAAACAATTTTAGTAGATAGTAATAATATTTATTTTAAACAGGTAATGAGATATGGGATTGTAATCTTAGATTATCACTTATAGAAATAAAAAAGCAAAAAAAAATATTCAACGAACATTGTATTCTGTTAGCTGAAATTGTATAATGCAGCTTGAAATTTTTTGCTTATTAAAACACACTGTGTTCAACATGTTACACGTGCCTTGAAAAATGCTTTTGTAGTTACCTTACTTAGATGAATAAGGGCACTAAAGAGGATGCTGTAACTAGGAAAGAGAGTGGAATACCGCTATCTCTATCTCTACTACTCTTCACAATGTCTATTTCTTATGGATAATAACCATGCTAAAGTCCTTTTGTGCATCTAAACAAAAATGTATTTACCATGTATCCTCTGAGCTGAGGTTTAAATAAGAATGATTTAAATGAAAAAAATACTATTTCTTTTTGTTTCTTATACTGCAAATATGAAACCCTGGACATGTAATTCCCAGGAAAAATAATATTTGACTGTTATAGAAATTTCTTTGCTCTATAGCCTCTCAGTTCTGCCAGTGGACAGAAGCTGCTGACCCTGCGGCTGAATTAGGGAAGGCTGGAAGAAGCTGAGGAGGAGGAGGGCAACCCTGTAGGAGGTTGACCCTGTAGGAGGGCGACCCTGTAGAAGGACTAGCCATTTCAATTAGCCTGGACACCCAAGCTCTCTCAAACACTGGACCACCAGCCAGGCAGCATACACCAGTGATTTAAGGCCCCCAACACATATAGAGCAGAGGACTGCTGAGTCTGCATTCAGCCAGAGGTGATGCAACTAACCCTCAAGAAACTGGACGTCCCAGGAAATGAGAGGGTCAGGTGGGGTGGGGCTTGGGGTTTGGGGACATTCTAGTGGAAATGGGGGGAGGAAGCATGGGATGTGCAACAGTCAAAGGGTGGACTAAGAGGGGGATAAAATCTGGAGTGTAGAAAAATATTTTCTGTGAAAAACCATGGGGGTTATGACCAGAATTATTATAGACTATATGAAACTCTGTGCTACTAAGGTAGGTACATAATAATATAGAAATTACTATTATTATGATTCTTACGTGTGTTCTGCAAGAGTTTTTAAGCATACTGTTGGTCATCACATGTTTATTTATTTATGTATTTTACAATATTGGTGCAAGTTTTAGAATGGTACGTGGCAACTTTCCATAGTAATTTAAGTATTTGTATGGTTCAAGTGTATATACTTTGAAATATTTTCTTTTGTTATTTGCTCTCTGTGTCAGAGCAGAATGTGAAGAGGTGATGTTTACGGGTTAATAACAGTGTTCTGTATTGTGTGCATTCCTACATCATAATAATGTACTTAACTTCATCAACAAGTTTGACATATCATACATCAAAGGGTAGTGTCTATTAACAGGAAGGGAAGTCATGTGTGATCTAGTGGTTTTATTGAAAGCAAATTTACCCACATATGACCTTTAATAAATAATGTCTTACAAAGTTTTCCAACAACAGAGACATCTTGTAATTTATTATGTTGTGAATAAATTCACTTCCTGTTATTTAACAAGAATACTTAACTTGTCATGACATAAGATTTACTTTCTGAAATGAAATAATGCATATCATAACAAGGAATAAATCATATTATATATAACTTTTATGATTATATATAAATTATATAAAGCTCTGTAAATAGTTATACTAAGAAATGTGGCAAAATACATTGCCTATATCAAATATAGTAGTGTAGAACAGTCAAGGATAAGATTATAAATATGAAATAGCATCTACGTTGATGTTTCTTTATAAATATTAAAAACTAACCCTTTTATATAATTTGTATACAAGGAAATGTTTTATATTTAATGAATTGAGTGAACTGAGGTGTATTCTGTTAGGAGATTGTCTTTTGGAAAAATCATTTATGGCCCAAGGAACAGCTAGCTACCATCAACAAATCATAACTAGACTGATGAATTATATATATGAAAAACATATTTCTCATCACAGTGGAAACTTTAAGGGCTTCCAAATTAGTAAAAATATCTTACTACAGTGAAGTTAATAGAAATTGGAAATGTTCATCCTTGATGAGGTACTGGGCCAAGTTCAAATTTCTGGTTGCAGGAAGAGTTCAGTTAGAGTTGGTCCCTTCTTGTGGATATGCATCCCAAGAGGGACAGCACAGTGGAGGCTTCCCTACCCTGGGTTTTCTCACTGGTGCTATGCAGGTACATCTCATACTTACATTGTAGAGACATTCAATAGTTTCACTTCTCAACTTTAGTTTGTATTTCATATGGTTATATGTTTGTTTTAGGAAATAAAGAATAGAAAAGCATATTTACTTTGATCACCTCTGTCTGATGATATAGTTTGGAGGATGAGATACTATTAATATTTTGTTTCATGTTACATTCTGTTTGCACAATAGATTTTTCTTCCTGAAAGAAAAATTTCCATATTTAGTTTTTTAAATGAAGAAACTGGGAGTGTGCCCATGATATCTTTCTCACTGTTTATTGATTAGAAATACTAATGATTTTTGTAATTTTATTTTGTACTCTCTTCTATTATTGAAACTTTTGACTGTTTTATAGGATTTCTGGGGGTGGGGTTGGGCTATCTTATGTATAATACTATATAATCTTCAAATAGGGATAATTTTACTTATTTTCCTATTAGTATCCCATTTAATCTCCTTCTTTTGTCTCATTGTTCTAGTAAGTAATAAAAGCACTTATTGAAAAAGATTGGAGATGGTGGACAGTCCTGTTTATTCTTGATTTCAATGAGATTGCTTTGAGTATGTCTCCATATAGGATAATTCATCTCTGCCTTCATTATGCTGCGTATGCTGCCTCTCTTTCTACACTCTCTACATGTTTTATCATGAAAGAATGTTGGATTTTGTCAGAGGAATTTTCTTTATCTACAGAGCTGGTTATAAGATTTGTATTTATTTATGTAATAGTTGAAATTTCATCTTAAAAATTATTTGAAAGACACAAGACAATAATATTATTGAAGAGAGACAAAAATGAATGTTAAGGAGAAATCAAGACAGTGACTTTTGAGGGTCTTTCTGTGTATAACAGTGGAATGATACAGTGGCTGGTAACGAGAAAAGGAGAGAAACTTTTATGTTTATGTTTTCTTGCATTGTTGCATCTAGTTGATACACGGAAATGAGAGTATTTTTTCATTGTGGGTGAGAAAGAACAAATTACATTGCATTGAGTTAGCAGTGAACAAGATACAGGTCAGTACATCGAGAGTTTACATGGGAATATATTCTCATGGCTTTAATGTTTTAATGAAGCAGAAGGCAAAGTTTTCATTTAGACAGGATATTATGAAAGAGATGATTAAGGTTCGAAGAACTAGCTGAGGTATAAAATAGTTCACCAGAAAGGAAGGGTGATTGAAATAAAAAGTCTATTACATGTGCATGCAAGCAAGCATGACAGGACAAGTTGAAATGAATTCTAATGAAACGTAAAACCAGAGGTAATCTTGTGTTTTCCCCAGCGATCATGCGCTTGAAAGGTACAGAGGCAAACTGGCCGTAAATTGGGATTCATATGAATTATGTTTTTATTTAGTTGGATATGACAGGCTAAGGGAAGCAAAGAAATTAATGATGCCTACAAGGCAGTAGTTATAATTTTGTGCAGATTAAGAGGACAAGAGGGGTATTGTGTGGGTGAGAGACAATGAACAGATCAAAGAAGACATGGGTCAGCAGCTCCAGTTTGGGTTCTGATGGAGGGAATAGAATATTATAGAAATGACCTAGAAAATGAATAGAACTCATCAGTGAGAGATATGCTTACAATTAGTCTGAAAAAAAGCTACATATACTGGGAATAACAAGATCTAGAGGAAGATTATAGAAGTGAGTTTCTGCTTTTAGGCAACTATATATATTACAAGCATAGGACAATTCAAGAAATCATAACCTATGCTGATTGAAGAATAATTTCAGTATATATTTAAATTAAGGTGCTTAGAAAGAAACCAGGAAACAATCAAATCTTAGGAAAGTAAGTGACTTAAAAGTGCATGCACAGAAAGAAGAGAGAGCATGGAAAGCAGAGGCTATTGAGACAAAGGACAGTGATGGAAGTTTTGAAGTTGAGGCAGATAGGCAGACAACCATCTGTGTTTGCCAGCAGTGGTATGATTACTTATTAACACACTTGATGGTAAAAAGGGCACATGCAAGGAGCTCTTTGGGTTAAAAGGGAAAGAAGTACAGCTGACACATGTCTGTGATCCCAGCACTCAGGAGTCAGAGGCAAACGGATCCATATGAGTTCAAGGTCAACCTGGTCTACAAAGTGAGTTCCAAGACAGCCTTGGCTGTTTACAAAGAGAAACTGTGTCTGACTAACTAACTAACTAAGTAAGTAAGTAACTAATTACTAACTATTGAATAAAAGAATGTGTGATGGGGAGAACTGTCCACAAAGAAACCAGATTTCTGTTAGATCAAGAAAATCAAAGTTGGGGCTTGAGAGATGGGCTAATAGTTGAAAGTACTTCTTGCTCTTGGAGAAGACTGGTTATCTGGTGCCCAGCCGTGATTTGATGGGAAGCTACAAATCATGTAATTCTAGCTCCAGGGAATTTGATATTTGATGCCCTCTTCTGGGCTCCATATTACTTGAATACCCATATAAATCCCAACACTAAACACACACACGCACACACACTAAAATAATAGTAAATTTTTATGATTTTGTAATTATAATATAACACATCATCATCCCCTTCCCTCCCTAGAAACTCTATTAAGCACCCTTCATTCTCTCTCAAATTCATGGCCTATTTTTCCTTTAATTATTGTTACATTTTTTTCAATTAGAAAATTATATCAGTATATTACAAAGACATTCAGGTCCTGGGGTTCATTTGACAACAGACTGTTAATTTCATTCTGCATTCATTGTAAGTTTCTATAAATTGGAAGCAGGTAAAAAAATGAGATAAAACTATCCACATAAGATAATTTAAAACAATCCCTACTTATTAACTCATAGTTTTAAATGCAGAACTTCAAACTCATAGTATCATAGGGCCATTCCCTCATTGGTGACTCCAGAGAAAGATCATTCTCTGGATTTTCAAGATGCTGATCTAAATAGACAGCAGACAAACTTTTAACTTCTATGTTTATTGAAGCACTGTTCTAGTCCCTGGATTTTCTTCATATCAGCTTTCTTCTTTGTATGCATCCAATTTTCTCCTTTTATTAGGATACCAGTTAGTAGAGTAATTTCCGTTCTAATGGATTAAATTTGACTATAGTTTTTTTTCTAAATGATGTTACATTCTGAAGTACTGAAGGTTAAGACACACACACACAAACACACACACACTATATAAACACACACACATTGATATACAATGCAATGTATATCAATGACGAAAGGAGGAGGAAAAATGAGATTAGTGGTAGAGTGGTTCAGATAAGAGACCACAGTAGTTAATTGGAGATCTGTATTTTTTCTACTCTCTTATTAGATTAAAGGGAATTTGGGGAAACAATGCTCTTTTTTAATTCACCTGTTCATTTTGCTCATGACCTAAGTACATGACCCTGAGTTACAGCTAGCTGAATATTTCACAGTAATTTAAACAATATATAAGGAAGTTTGTTATGATTTTTTTGTTTGAGGCAAGGTTTCACTTAGCTCACACAGGTACTGAGCTCATTATATAGTTGAGGATAACCTTGAAGTACTGATTTTTCTTTTATCTTCCAAGTGCTTGGCTAACAGGTGCAGGTAGCAATACCAGCCTAGAGATACTCTTTTTTTTTTTTTTTAAGTTATGCAAAGCAACACAGATTGATTTTACCAGCTCTTCAAATTTTTTTCACTAAGCTTTCAAATTGAGTTTGACATATCAAATAATTCACTAACAGATTAAAAACAGCCTTTTTTCCATTACTCTCATTAGTTTCACTCTTCATCTAACTCCAAGTAATGGCTTCTTGAACTCTGTGTGCATAATTGAAGCTCATTAATGAGCAACCAGTTTCTGTAGTAGAGAAAACAAACGATTTTGAAATTGCAGCATGCAACTTTCACTTCTGGATTCACTTTCAGAATCTCGGTACCAGGAACCTGAGCTGCAAACTGCTCTTCTGAAAGACAGTGTTAAATCTGTAATGGGAATACCTTCCTATAGGGCTTCTTTTCTTTTTTTTTCCTTTGTCTTACTTTTATTTTATTAAAAATAGATTTTTATACAATATATTTATAATTATAGTTTTCCCTCCCTAACTTCTCTGAGATCCTTCTGACTTCCCCTTCCACCTGCATCCACACTGGTCCACAGAGCTGATGCTCTAAGTGGGCACTATCTTCAATTCTCCATATTCATTGAGGTTGTGCAGTGTTTTCATCCATAGGACCATAACATTAGTTTTTGGAGAACATCCTACAGTCTTGGCAATAGCTTGTGCTGTTTGGGGTTTCCCATGGTGCCCATTTGGCCAACATCTTGGTACTGGAAATATCATGTGGTGACAAAGATGCCCAGTTGGAGCTCTATCAACCCTCTTATTTGGCAATTTCATTTAGAACACTTTATAGATGTATATACATGAGAAGATTTTATTGTATTAGATTTACATACAACCCCTCAAATGACCCTAGTTTTAACTGTTCTTCCCCATATTTCCTCCCTTTTTTCTCCTTTCTTCCTTCTCTCCATGTGATTCTCTAAGTACAGACTCTCTTCCCTAATTTATCCTTAACCATCTTATTTTCTTTTCTTAGGGAGATTCATTCCCCAATGTCCCGTTTTTAACCCTATACCCAACCTCTGTGGTTATATGGACTGTAGTTTGCTTACTGAAGACTTAACTGCTACCACCCATATATAAGTGAAAACATGGTATCATATATAGCTTTTTAAAAAATCTCACTTTATATACACACTAAGGCACATTCCAGGTTGAGAATTGATCCTGACAAAACAAGTAGATTAGAGGCATCTCCAAAACTGACTTATGGATCTTCACTGGAGAGGGATTCTTTGCAAGCAAATGTGGATAGGATTTACAAACGAATAGAGTACTCTCTCCTCAGTGATCTTTGTATGAATCTGTATATTAAGAATTCCTAAAGGTGACAAAGGGGCTACGTGTGAAAACCGGAGTTTTAAGCAAGCATCACAGTAGAAACACTAGTTCACAAGTCTAGTTTTAGATCCACTTAACATGTGAACTGGATTTTACTTCCGTGTAACCTGGTAAAGAATACGGAGAAAGAGAAACATTATTCCAAAGAGAAGGAGAGCAGGAGTATCAGAAAATTCAATCCTGGGAAGCCTGACAAGTACAAAAGAGAGGGGGGGGGATAAATAGTAAAGAGAAGCCAAACCAAATAAGGCTCCAGCCATATGGCTTCTTTGGTTGAGGTGTGTGGAAGTGGAGGGCAGAAGATTACTCCCAAATCTCACCCAGGTGACTGTGTGAAGAGTGAGTGGCAGTTACTGAGAAAGTCCCATATTCCTAACTAGCCACAAAAGCACTTGTAGGTTTTGATGAGACAGCAGTTCATCAGTGAGTAGGCCAACAGTGGATAAGGAGAAAGACTACAGATGCTGTCTAATATGCGAAGTCAGAGGAACCCTTATTCACAGTTGAGGATCTCTGTAATAGTTGTTATCTGTTACAAAAAAAAAAAAATGAAGCCTCTTTGATTAAAGTTTACATCTACACTTATCTGTGGGTATAAAGGTAAGTGTTTAGAATATAACTATAAATTATATTGGTTTAGGAGAATGGCAGTAGTCAGAAACATTTTTATAATCATCAATCATTTATATATAGTTGATATTAAATATTAATAATTTGTTCACAGTTTTTGGAGTAGTTTTTGCTTCTGTATACTGAAGTCATAGATTTGAATTACACACTAGTCTAAGCTTGCTTGAGGCTTCTTTAATTATGCAAACATTTTGTCTCTGTATGTATTAAAGTATATAATCATAGCTCTAAAATTTTTACATGTTCATGCTGCTTAATTTATACTTGATGCAAAGAATATAAATTTTATTTCTTTCTCTCTCACTTTTCATTTTAGTCCTTTAGGAAATTACATTTTACTTTATGAATTGAGGAGTATAGTATCAATAAGCATAGAATTCCAGTAGATAATCAATTGTTCCCATTTTTAAGTTACTCAATACTTCATATTTTTATTAAGGATTGAAGCACTGAACCATGGTAAACTTTATCACATTTGCATGACCTATTTCTAAACATTCAATCCTACTTTATTTTCATTTTTTGTGCCATCTTTTTAAAGCTCTATTTATTATTATAAATGAGTACACAGAAGAGGGTGTCAGATTTCATTATTGTGAGCCACTATGTGGTTGCTGGGATTTGAACTCACGACCTTCAGAAGAACAGTCGGTGCTCTTACCTGCTGAGCCATCTCACCAGCCCTTTTGTGGCATCTTAAATTACTTATTTACTTCACTTTTGCATGATATTTTCTCATCAGTGAGGCATTTTCTTCCTTTTTTTAATATTTTGTTTTGAACTACTTACAAAGTCAGTAGTCAAATCCCAAATTCCTTAGAATTTGGTCATGCTTTAGTGCACTAGGACAAATATACAAAGCTCTGCAATTGCTTATCAAATACTAATATGGAAAATTAAAAGTAAATATTGTTTTGATTTTCAGTAAATGCACAAAATTTATAAGACAAAATTATGCTTTTTACAAATATACATATCACTCATAATTTTAAGAGTTTTTTCTATTAATTGAAGATAAATGTAATGTTTTTTAACTATGATTAACATAGTTATAGATATCTCACTGTTTTCTAAATCTTCATTTTGTGTGTGTGTGTGTGAATATTATGTATGTGTGAATGTGTGGCCAATACAAGCACTCTACTCCCCAGCCTGAAACTTTCACCGTAGTGCTGGCTAATTGCCAATTGTTTGTTCTGAATTTAAAGTAAAATATCATTTATTGCAGCAAATAAAGGTAGCATTTCCTTGTATACTTTTTTCTCATCTTTTTGATTAGTTGAGTTGTACTTATTCTTCTCTCCTATATTGAACTCGAACTGCAGCTTCCCTCCTTCCTCTCCCTCCAGTGACTCCCCTAACCCATGCACCTTCTACAACTACACCCAAACATAGCATAGCATGTTACAATAAGATTGGCACATACCCTCATGTCAAAGGTGGACAAGGCAACCAAGCAGAAGGAAAAATATCCCAGGAGCAGTTAAATGAGTCAGAGACAAACCCTACCTACCCACTTTCAGGAGTTCTCAAGAGTACTAGACCATTTGTGCTTCAATCTCTGTCAGACCCTCTAAGCCCTAATTGGCCAACCCTCCTATAATTCTTTGTCTCTTGCTTGCTCTGTGTTCCCTGAGCTCTGCCTCTTGTTTGGCTATGGGTTTCTACATCTGCTATGAGTTGTTTAATTAAGCCTCTTTGATGAATCTTGGGCAAGGCTCCAGTCTATGAGTATAGAAGAATATCTCTAAGAATCCTTCTATGAATTTTTTTTTAACCAGTTGTGTTTGGTTCTGTTGTTTTAGGTCTCTGGGCTATCCAGCCTCTGGTTCCTGGCAATCTAGGTAGTGTCAGTCATGAGCTCCCTCTTGTAGCATGGGCCTCACATTTGACTAGTCGTTGGTTGTTCACTATCACAAGTTCTGCTTCATCATTACATCAGCACATCTTACAGGCAGGACAAATTGTGGATTGAGAGGTTTTGTGGATAAGTTGATGTCTCAGTCCCACCACTGGGAGTCTTGGCTGGTTACAGAAGCTGTCCAGTTTAGGCTCCTTATTCTCCCATTCCTAGAAGTTTTCACAAGGGTCACCCTAGTGAATTCCAGGAGGTTTCCACATTGTCCCCAAATTGCCTCTCCAATCTAGTCATTTATCAAGTATCCTCTCATTCCATGCTCCCCACATGCACACACCTGACCCCTTCTGTGCCTATCTCTACCTGTCCTAGTCCACCTGAAAACTCTTTTCTATTTCCCCTACCCAGGGAGTGCCATGTATCCTCTTCCATGGAGCTTTCCTTGTTACTTAGCCTCTCTGGGTCTGTGGATTGTAGCATGACTATCCTTTATTTAGAGGTAATACCCAGTTATAAGTGAGTACATACCACATTTGTCTTTCTGGGTCTGGCTACCTCACTCTGGAAGATTTTTTCCTCTAGTTCTATTAATTTGCCTGCAAATTTTATGATGACATTTAAAAAAAAAAACCAGCTGAGTAATACTCCACTCTGTAAATGTTCCACGTTTCCTGTATTTATTCTTAAGTTGAAGGACATCTAGGTTGCTTCCAGTTTCTCATTATTAACAATTAAGTTGCTTTGAACATAGTTCAGTAAGTGTTTTTGTGGTAGGACGGAGTTTCCTTAGGGTATATGCCCAGGGGTGGAAGATAAGTTGAGTGACTAACCTTGAACACATTAGCACAAGTGATAACTTCCTAAACAGAACATAAATTGTTCAGGCACTAAAACTAGCAATTAATAAATGGGGCCTCATGAAACTGAGTAGCTTATGTAAGGTAGAGGATACTGGCAACAGGGCAAAATGGCAAACTATAGAATGGGAAAAGGTTTTTACCAACTTCCCATGTGATAAATGGCTAATATCCAAAGTATACAAAACACAGAGAACTAGACATCAACAAACCAAATAAACCAGTTAAAAATGGGGTTATTTCAGCTAGGGTTTTATTGCTTTTAAGAGGTACCCTGCCCAAGGCAATTCATATAAAGGCCAACATTTAATTAGGGCTGATTTACAGTTTCTAAGTTTTCATGGTGGGAAACATGGCAGCCCACAGGAAGACTTGGTGCTGGAGGAGCCAAAAGTTCTACATCTTAAGGCAGCAAAGGGGACTGGAATTCCACACTGGGTGTTATTTGAGCACAGGAGACCTCAAAGCCTGCTCCTATAGTGACTCACTTCCATCACCAACATCGTATCTACTCCAACAAGGTCTAATAATGCCACTCCCAAGTATTAAAACACATGAATGCCAAACCTATTCAAATCTCCACAGGGGTAGAGATCTAAACAGATAATTCTCAACAGAAGAATTTCAAATGGTTGAGAAACACTCAACATCCTTAGCCATCAGGGAAATGCAAGTTAAACCAGTTTGAGATTCCATCCTACATCTGTTAAAATGGCTAAGATAAAAACACAGGTCATGCTGGCAAGGATCTGGAGCAAAGGCACACACACACCTCCATTTCTAGTGGATGAGCAAACTGGTCCAGGCACTATTTTAACAGTTGCATTGAAATCTCCACAAGACATACCCTCTTTTCAAATAAAATAATTGTGTGTGTGTGTGTGTGTGTGTGTGTGTGTGTGACATTTTCATTATAATCCCCTAAATGGCAGCTCACACTTACCTCTCTTCAGTCTACATATCTAGAAATTTAAGGGGTACTTATGATGCTGTGACTCAATCGTCTCTTCTCAAGTAACCGGACTTTATCCCTAGCACCTTCTCCCTTCCACACAAGCACTGAAAAGTACATTGGTGTCACCTGCATGAGATGTCTCAGTACACTTCATTGGTTGGCCTTGGAAGCTGGTGATCCAAGGCAGACAGAAGCTGCTGGGACAAGCTCTTTGATTCCAGTAAGGACCACACAAGGTAAGATAGGAGTGATTGTTATTGTCTGTGGCCCCAGTGCTTAACTTTGTACAGTATCATCAATAAGAAAATAAAGATCTTTTATTTCTCCTGTAAGTAAGAGTCAAGCTTGAGCCTTTCATCTTATTTAGTTTCTTTAGGTCTTTGGAATATAACTTAGAACCTGTATTTTATAGCTGTTATACTTGCAGACAAGAGCAAGTTGTACTCTGAGAGACTCTACCCAGCAGCTGACTCAGTCAGATGCAGATACCCACAGTCAAACAGTAGATGGGGCTTGGGGACACTTAGGATGAAGGATTTCTGGCCCCGAAGGGGATAAGGAACACCACTGGAAGACCAACAGAATCACCTAACCTGGACCACTGGGGCTCTCAGAGACTGATCCACCAAGCAAAGAACATGCACAGGTCGGACCTAGGCTTCCCTGCACATATGTAGCAGATGTGAAGCTTGGTCTTCATGTGGGTCCTGAACAACTGGAGCATGAGCTATCCCAAAACACTGTTGCCTGCACTTGGGACATGTTCTTTTAGCTGGGCTGGCTTAGTGGGAGAGGAAGGATCTAGGTCTGCAAAGACTTGAAGAGCCAGGGTTCGGGGATACATAGGGAACCTACCTGCTTAAAGGAAAAGTGGAGGGGGCCATGGGGAAAAGATTCAGAGGGGGGTAACGAGGAAGAAAGCAATGAGCAGGATGTAAAGTATGTAAATAAAAATAAACTTAATTTTTAAAATGTAAAAGAAAGATCTAAATGTTATTCACAAAGCACATAAAATAGAGTATGTAGTAGGAATAGAGGCATATAAAAATGGATGTACAATAGTTTCATTTTTAATGAAAATATTATTTAGCGCAAACCTCTAACATGAAATTTCTGGCATGTGGGGCTCATAGAATTTAGGGAGGAGAACCTTAATTAATCAATTATCTTTTGAAGCAGACCACATAAGGCAAAGTAGGAGTGGCTTTATACTCAATGTCCACAGTGCTTAACAAACAATCCAGACATTTGTAAACCTTAGAGCCTTATTAATTATTTCTATTTACAGAACCAAAAAGATAGGACATCCAGTAAGATGAATTTTACAAGCTCTATATAAGGAGAAGAATGTTATGGTACCATCCTGAAGTCATAAGTGCTCACCTTCTTTCCATGTCTGTGTCATTTCTGCTCACTTTAGGTCCCGTTGTGAGACAGGGGTATGTGTTTTTAGGATAGGTTCTTGGAATAGCGCTGTTTATTTATTTCACAAATATACTTGAATTGATACCTTTCCCTACAGAACCCAATAACCTTTTATCAGAGCATTCCAACTATCTAGAGCCAGTTATTGACCACTGGCTTTGAGACATGGTAATATCTGGGGGCACTGAGTAATAGTATTCTCTTCAGGTTATGTGTATTGTAGACATTCGTTTAAAATGAGATTGGTATTAAGCCTATCTTATCAACAGGTAAGGGCACAAAGAACATTTCTGAGTCATTAAGTGCTCAAGAATATGTCTAGCATCATTACAAATATCAAGACATTTGCTAAAATGTCTGGCTTTGATTATCAAGATAAATAAAGACAAAGCATCATGTTTCTGAATAAAGTCATCCTTTCTCAAGTAATGGAATATTCACAGGAATAAAAACATATATAATAATAAATGTTCACTAAGAGCTCACGTCTAATAACTATGAGTTATGTACTATCACCAGGTAGGAAATGTGGAAATACTTTTAACATTATAATATTAGTATTGCAAATATTGATAAATGCCTTGCCATATACAAATATGAAAGCAACAGACACTGCTCATATCCTCTTTGTTCAACTGTGTATATTATTAATTTACCATTTGGGATTTTGTTCTTTTCCATGTCTATATTATTCTAGATTAACCACAATTGGGGATCCATCCAGTAAGCAGCAACTAAACCCAGACACTATTGCTGATGCCAAGCAGTGTTTCTGACAGGAGTCTGATATAGCTCTCTCCTGAGAGGCTCTGCCAAAGCCTGACCAATACAGAGGTGGATGCTCACAGCCAACCATTTGACTGAGCAAGGGACCCCAAAGGAGGAGTAAAGAGAAGGACTAAAGGAGCTGAAGGGGCTTGCAGCACCATAGGAAGAACATCAACCAACCAGATGCCACCACTGCATCCCACCTCACCCCACCAGAGCTCCCAGGGACTAAACCCTCAACCAAAGTGTACACATGGAGAGACCCATGGCTCCAGCCACATATGTAGGAGAGGATGGCCTTACCTGGCATCAGTGGGAAGGGAGGCCCCTGGTCTTAGGAAGGCTCGATGCCCCAGTGTAGGGGAGTGCTGGGGCAGTGAGGCAGGAGTGGGTAGGTGGGTGGGGGAGCAGTCTCATAGAAACAAAGGATGGAGGATGTGATAGAGGGTTTGTGGAGGAGGAGAAACAGGGAAAGGAGATAACATTTGAAATGTAAATAAATAAAATATCCAATAATAATAATAATAACCATCTTGTTTGTAGTTGCCTTTAAGATTCTACAAATAAACAATACAGAGTTTGGACTATAAGAGAAGATATAATATTAGCTAGAGTTCACCATGACATCTAAGGCATTAGTTCTTTCAGGGAGAGGAGCACCACCTATCTAGGCACCAATAGGGTTATACTATGTGTGAATAAAAGAGTATGTGCAGTGTGGTGTGGTCATAGTGCTACTGATCATCATTGTCAACATTCATCCTACCTAAATCAGAGCCAGCTGTGGCTTTGATTGTCCTTGAACAACTTTTATGATCTGAACCGTCAGAGAAACTGGACAGAGAGACATTCTTTATTGTGCTGATAGTTGCCATGAGAGAGGTTGTGCAAGCCATGGTACAGCTTCAGGATTTGCTGCATTTTAACTGTGATAGGAACGGCCTTACTGTCGCCCTAGTGTGCCAAATCTGTCTACCACCAGCTTTTGTGCATTCCAAACATATTTTGAATAATTTATGCCCTCTCTGAAGCCTGAGTTTATTTAGGTTGGAATGTTTCTCTTGCATGCTTCTAAGGACCTTGACTTACATAACAAATGTTGCCATAACACTATAACGTGTTGTAGTTCAAATAAAATATACAGTTACAGCATTTCTATGACTTCTGTACAGTTTAATATTAATAATTTCTGAAACAGGGATATTTACTCATCTCGTCCTGTCCTAACCAACTATTATACAATTAAACTGAGAGTGAATGTGAAAGACATTACCAACTTTAAAGCCATACACAAAATATAAATGTTCTGTAGATACCCAAAGGAGAAATGTTCCTTGCTTGGAAAACAGTACATAGTAAATTGAGTTGTGGTAAATGCCACATGTTTAAATTTTTCTAGAAATCATTATGAGAAAACATATGTAGGAAAAACATCTAGATATGCAATTCAATGAAAATTAGAAGTTAAAAATAATATGGAATAATTATATTATAGAGAAATAACAGAAGGTAATATTAAATTTTTATTTTATTTTATTTTTATTATAAGATATTTTCTTTACTTACATTTCAAATTTTATTCCCTCTCCTCATTTCCTCTTTGAAACCCCCCAGCCCATCTCCTCTCCCCCTGCTCACTAACCACCCAATCCTGCTTCCCTGTCCTGACATTTCCCTACAATGGGGCATCGAGCCTGCACAAGACCAAGAGCCTCTCCTCTCATTGATGTCCCACAAGACCATCCTCTGTTACATATGCAGCTGGAGTCTTGAATCACTCCATGTGTACTCTTTGGTTGGTGGTTTAATTCTGGGAGCTCTGGGGATTCTAGGTTGGTTCATATTGTTGTTCCTCCTATGGGGCTGCAAACCTTTTTAGCTCCTTGAGTCCTTTCTCTAGCTCCTCCATTGGGGACCCTGTGCTCAGTCCAATGGATGACTGTGAGCATCCAATTCTGTATTTGTCAGGCACTGGCAGAGCCTGTTGGGAGAGAGCTATACCAGGCTCCTGTCAGCAAGCACTTCTTGGCATCTACATTAGTGTCTGGGTTTGGTAACTGTATATGGGATGGATCCCCAGGTAGGGAGTTATATTTTTATAATTAATGATAATTATAGTAACCTTTTTGTTTTTTTGAGAATTACATTGAATATAGAGTTGCTATATATATATATATATTTCTCTTTGTTTTGTATATTTTTTTTTACTAGATGTTTTCTTATTTACAAGATCTCCTTTGCCAGGCTCCCCTCCAAAAGAAATAAAATAAAACAAAAACTAAAACTAAAACAATCCCCTGTTCCCTCCCCCCTCCCCCTGCTCACCATCCCACCCCCTCCTGCTTACTGGCCCTGGCATTCCCCTACACTGGGGCATAGAATCTTCACCTGGCCAAGGTCCTCTCCTCCTATTGATGACCGGCTTGGCCATCCTCTGCTATACACATGTTGCTGGAGCCATGAGTCCCCCATGTGTACTCTTTGGTTGGAGTTTTAGTCCCTGGGAGGTCTGAGGGTACTAGTTTCACACACACACACAAACACACACACACATAGATAGGTAGATAGACAGACAGACAGATAGACAGAGAGGACAGACAGACAGATTCCTGTAGCTTAGGATCAGAGATCTTTTTAGATGAGGGGAGGATGAAAGATTGCAAAAACCAGAGGAACAGGGAGTTTGCTGTGAGATTTTTGTCTCCTAGAAGTGTCAGATGTTGCTTCCATAAAGTTTTACCCACATAGCTGCCTAAACATGAGCCGAGCAAGGACAATCCCAATAGACATGCCAAAGATGGACAGGCCATCAAGGGATGCTGATAGTAGTGGAAATAGCCTTCCCCACGGAGGAGCGCACAAATCAATTACTCAATGCCAAATGATCAGTTCTGAATTCTCACATACAATGACATTGTGCAGACTGAGCTGCTTATACTTAAGACTATATACATACCTGAGATGTGGTTTATGCAATGTTTAAATGTTTCCAAATCTCAAGAAAATTTAGTCTCAATTCATGAAAGAAGAAGCCATGAATTCAAAGGGGAGCCAGGATTGATATAGGCAAGGTTTTGATGGGACAAAAGAAAGGATACTATAATTAAAACTTCAAAAAGTGAAAGAAGTAATAGAAATGTTTTGAAAAAAATACAGCATATAATATAGTTCAGCAAGATGTAAATAAGGAAAATCTTAGATGTAGATATTAAATTCATTTTTATAATTTAAATGTCAAACCAAATCTACTTTAAAGCTTATTCTGAAAGGCTGGAGAATTTTAGAATTTAAAATGAGGGCATTTAATAGAAATGTATGTATAATGTATATCCTTTACCTAGAAGGGGGCATGGAAAACCTCTGTAACAAGCCAAAAATGTGGAGTAGCCAGTTCCAGGAACTTGGCTAACAAACAACCTCAGGGCTCTGGTTCCCAAAACCTCCCCCTCCTGACTGATCCACAATGAGGGAGGAACTAGGAATGAAGGTCTACTGGTTTACAGGCCCTCCACCCTGCTGAGGCTCTCCACCCTGTTAGCTGATAAATAAAGATTACATTCCTAGAAGAAATATGTTTCCCTAACTAACTGAATACCTTGGGTTGGGTCCCTTTGAAATTTTCTGTTTTTATATTATGTTTCCTTGGTAACCCTCTCTCCGCCCCCAGTTTGTGGTTTTTCCCTTTAAATACCCCTCACTTCTCGGATTCGGGGTCGAACTCCTCTGGTCAGCATGGTCACGAGATAGACCTCGGTACCGGCCTATCCCAAATAAACCTCATGTGATTGCAGCAAGTTTGGTCTCTCGTGAGTTATTGGGTGGTCACATCATCCCGAGACTTGTTTAAGGATCTCCCCAGTTCTGGGGGTCTTTCAATCCAGCTACTACAGATATGTTACAGTAACATCCGCAACTTACATTAAAACTTTGAACCTTATACTATAACCACTGCTTTAAAAAAATTATATTCTCATTCCATTTTCCACGTCATGCTAATTTGAATCTCTGATATCATGGATTTTTCATAATGTTTTCTTTTGTTGCCTGAATTACTGTTGTTTTCTATTAAATCAGCCACATTTTTTTTCATGTTCAGAGCTCTGTTTATGAGACTTCATTTATTTCACCAAATATTGTTTATCTAAAAGTGAGGTTACAATATGATTGCTACATTTTCTCCCATAGATTTCTGCTTTGAACACACAGCTCTGTAGTGGTAAATAGTTAAGCCACTTTGAGCTCTCAGTGGGTGGACTCATGGCTCTGCAACCTCCCAGAATTCACAAATGGAAGACACACAAAGGCAGCATTATTTTTAATATTCCTTAACTATCTCAATGGCTGGGCTACTCCTGAACCTCCACGTGGCTAACATTCCCCTCCAATATTCCTGAGTTAATATTTGCTAAATGTATATTTCATCTCTGCTACCCGAGACTCAATTTGGGGAGTGGCCCCGGGACCACTTCCCTGACTTGTATAAGTTGATGGGCTCTTAAGTCTGATTTTACTGCTTCCCTGTCATGATGATTCTTCCCTTCTCCTGTCTTGTGTTTCTTCTCTGGAATCCTCAAAGTCCTTCCTCTCTCACCCTGTTCATCCATTGGCCATTGGCTCGTTATTGATCAGTCAAAAAACCAACTGCTGGCAGGGATCTGAAGTAGAGGTTTGAATTCCCATGTAAGCACAAATCAAAACATTAACATAGTTCTACTCCTAAATGATACTTTCTCTCCAGGGAGTGGATTCAGTCTTCTTACTGTTGTTGTTGCTATTGTTGTTGTTGTTTTGTTTTGTTTTGTTTTATCTAGGAGAATCCAATACATTGACTTTATTGACTGTGCTCTGGCTCCTGACATAACATATTTTTTTTCTTCCTTCCTTCCTTCCTTCCTTCCTTCCTTCCTCCCTCCCTCCCCTCCTGTTTCTTTTTTCTTTCTTTCTTTCTTTCTTTCTTTCTTTCTTTCTTTCTTTCCTTCTTTCCTTCTTTCTTTCTTTCTTTTTTTTCTTTCTTTCTAGCAGAAAATTAAGCTAACCTGTTTGTTCTGTATTTTGTTATAGATTTTGTTTGTTTGGAAGGTGGACAGTAAAATTAAAACTTCACATATTAAACCCATACATCTACCCAAAAGTGGCTACTTGAACCAAGAGAATTCCTTAAAGTTACTTGTGATAGATTTTTCTTTACAAGCCTGGCTACAACATTAGCTCTCATTTCCCTCAATATCTATTCTGTCTTTGACTGCGCCTCCAACAAACGGGGGCTCCATGATGCTTTCTTTTCTTGGGATCTAGTTTGTGTTTATGTTTATGTGTTTATGAGTTTGTGTTTATAGCAGCAGTAACTTCATAGGGAAGTTCATAGGAAAGTATAAAATTCATGCCTTTTTTTTCTTGTAGGGCATTATTCTTGAAATAGAACAACTATGCTATGAGGATTCTAAGGGAACAACATGAAGAGGGCATGTGTTAATGTTTTAGCCAATCCTTGGGGTCCCTGTTGGCATCTGGTATCAATCACTGGACATACAAATGACTGATGTTAGCTGGTCCCAGTAGTCTGCAAAAGTTTGGTCTCTTCTAGTATTTGAGTTGCACAAATTCTGAGTCAATTTGAATGTAAAAGATTAGCTTAACATAATAACTAATGTTGGAAAGAAGCATCATCATACCAGTGCCACTTCTAGCTTTTCTCTTGGGTTCTCCTCCACTGCCTTCAAAATGCCTTGCCCATCGAAGAAAACAAATAAACAAACAAAAAACCCAAATAAACAAACAAAATGCCTTGCCTAATCCATGTGCTTTGTTTTCTTCTGTCAGCTCCAACTTCTCTTTTAAATGTACCCCACTCACCTATCTCCTGCTTCCTTAAGGTCTTAAGATTGCTTCTTTTCATCTTCTGATCCCTTTTCTAATTTTCTATGCTTGCATATGCACACACTCACATGCACTGAGCACACACACACACATAATTTAAAATACAAGTTTGCTGCGGGCTGGCCAACCTTGGCCCCTCAATCGGCGGGAGAAACAGGGTTTCGGTTGGCAAGTAGGCGAAGAAAAAAATGACAGACAGACATGAAACAAGGAAGTGTAGGACCTGAATGTATATTCTTAAAATTAAGCATCAGACCCTTATGGTCATTACAAATGAAAAAGAAAAATCAGGCAGCTCAGCAGTCAAGGTCAAGGTACTTCTGAGGCCATCTGAAACGTAATGGGTGTAAAGCAGCAGCTGCCTCCTCTGGATGGGCGCTACACCCCAGGCTCCCAGAGCTCGAGCAAGCAGGGCCTGGTGGAGTGTGTGTGTGTGGGGGGGGGAGCGTGTGTGGGGGGTGCTGGTAAGCCAGCCAGGAGGGTAGAGGTTTGCATACTCACTGCTGCACTCTCCCTCTCTCACTCACACACCAGGCTCAAGGTCCAGCCCATCCTTAGTAAAGGCCCACTATGCTAATTCTCTGGGCTAGCAGAGATATGCCCCAGAGGTCCCATTTTTCTAATCCCTGGGAATGGTTTAGCTGTAATTCTAATGTGGTCTGTCCTACTGAAATGAGGATTCTTTTTTTTTTTTTTTTTTCTTTTTTTTTTTTTTGAGACAGGGTTTCTCTGTATAGCTCTGGCTGTCCTGGGACTCACTCTGTAGACCAGGCTGGCCTCAAACTCAGAAATCCACCAGCCTCTGCCTCCCAAATGCTGAGATTAAAGGCTTGCACCACGTGAGGATTCTTAGTTGACCTTGCCCTGGGATTATCAACTTCTATTCAGTAAACTTCAAAGCTCCACCTCCCTCATCTCCCTAACAATGCCAGAGGCAATTAGTCAGAATGGGTAAAATACTTTACAAAATTCCAGGCCAAGGTTTGGCTCAGCAAAGATTAGGGTATTGGAACATTAGTGAATGTCAGTTAAAAGGCAACTTCCAATTTTGTTTAGTTATTAATGAATTATATCTTGGGGGGCAATGACAAATCTGGGCCACCTCTGAGTTAGGGAATGCCAAAAAGGTTCCCAGGAGACTGACTTCCTTGGAAGCTGTATGCCTCAGATCTGTGGTCAAGTTTTTCTGCCTGACATATGGATTTCACTGGAGTGGGCGTGGCACAAGTTTTACATATGAGAAGAGACATGCGGTATTTTTTCTGATTCTGAATCTTTGACATATGATTTTGAGTTGGATCCATTTTTCCTGGGAATGTTACCGTTTCATTTTTATGACTATGTGAAATTCCATTTTATGTGTACCATGTTTTCTTAATGATTTATATATTGATGGATGTCTAAGCTGCTTTATATTTCTGGGCTATTGAAAACAGCACAATAGTGAAAATGTGTGTTCAAATATTTCTAGGACATGTTGCCTTAGGCATGTACACAAGAGTGGTATAGCTGGGTCATATGGTAGTTCTACTTTCAGTTTTGGAGAAACCTTCATTTTAATTTCCATATTTAACTTGCAAGTTTACATTCCTTCTCAGACTGAATAAAGGTTCACCTTTGTCCACATTTTGAATAGTATTAATTATTAAAAGCTTGATGAGGGAGAGTTATTCTGATTGGAATGAGTTAGATTCTCAAAGGTGATTTAATATGTATTTTCATGATGGCTAAAAATTCAACTTCAACTTCGAGTCTTCCTAGCTGAATTCATAGATATTCCAGAGTCAAAGTACCATTCCTCAAATATATAACCAATAGAACCTATAAAAACAATACAATTTTGACTTTTTAAAATCTCTTTTCACAAAGATTAATAACTTAAATATCACTCCAATTTTACTGTTAGAAATCATTTTATTGTGTATATTTAACTTATGTATGATCTTTTATTTCACAGAACAAAGGACTCTTGGTTTTAAAGCCATCCTCTCTCAAAAGTGTGTTCAGTAAAATGTCTACAACACTAATGTGTCTATTACCTTAGAGAAAGCCACTGAAAATTGGTTAACTTAATTATACTGAATCTTTTTATTAGAGAGGTAAAATTTTATGACAAAGCAGAAAAGAGGAATGCCAGAGAATAAAATGTACTTGATTTCTGTGCTTTCTTGTCAAGATGTTCAATAAACTTCAGTAATCAGATGCTTCAAATTATTTCCCCCAAATCTTGTTGTATAACAACAACTTCATATCTGACTCTTTCCTTCCATTTTAAAAATGTGTGGTTGTTTATAAAACTTCTATAAATACTGCTGGTAGAGTCTTTATGACAGCTAAACAATATACAAAGAAGAAACAACGCCGAAGGCGGCAGAGCTAAGACCGATTAGAAAATACAATAGTCAGATGCTTCTAACAAATATGTCGTAACAAAGGGCACAGTGTTCTAAGAGGCATATTGATTCTAAAAATCCACTAGTGTACCAAGAAGTAAATTGCTGATGGATTTAGCCTAATGATCTGAAAACTTACTGGATCAAAATTTGGAAACTGCCTGTTTCACTGTGTAGAATGTGGGAACAGTCAATAAAATGCTGTTACCTTATATTCTCCATAATCAATACTTGAAAACCAAATGGGTTATATAGACATGGCTAAGGTTGTCTCTTTATTAGCTTCTACAGGTATTTGTGTAAATGTTTGTAACCAAGATATAGCGATAGAGTGAATCATTGAGTATTTATATACTATATTAACAGAATTGTAATCATACATACATACATACCACACACATTTGTGTACACACCCACACACATGTGTGCACATGTGTGTGTTTGTTTGTGTGTGTGTGTTTCTATGTGTGTATTCATCTCAGATTTGGCCTTTGTCACTTGTTCAGTGCACTAATTATTGGGTTGGGTCTATTAACTTATAAGATACCTTTAAATCTGAAATGTTTTGTTGAGAAAACATTTATAATTGTGTTTTATAATGCCTCTTTTTCACTTAGATTTTACACTTTTCATTAAATTCAAACATAATTCATTATTGGAATTGTAATTCATTTTTCCAATGCCTAGAAATTTATGTAAAATTCAAATATTCAGTGATTGTAGCTCTTAAATTTAGACATTTAATACTGAAGAATGTGATTTCACATGAATTTCCTCTTACTTTATATGCACACAACATAAAATTAGAGATTAATTGGGACTTTGTGAAATTTATTCATTTAATTAAAGTCACTCAAAATATGACATATATTTTAAGTTTTACATTCATTGCAAAGTATACTACTTTGCACAGCTGTCAGTTTTTTAAGACATAGTTATAGTAAGTTATAAAATATGTATTACCATTTTGTAGGGAAAGCAAACATGGTTTGTAGAATAAATTGTGAGGGCTGCAGCACTTGGGAAATATGTGGCTTAGGAGAGTGTAAAGAACAAGAAATGAGTTTACTGCTGAGCATTGATTTTTTTACAGTATGTTAAATTATGCATCATTGCTGTTAAATGTGTTAATATTTTATATATCTAATGTTTCAAAATACATAAAATGAAAATTTAATTTCTGTTATGTGTATGTATGAAAGCTCTCTCAAGGTTCCTACAATAAATATAACATCAAGTCTAGAGTGCTGGTTTTAATATATTAAAATCCAACATTACCTGCTTTTATATACACTCTTTGTAGTCATAAATATATTTGGGTCCTAAATCCTTTACAACTATACCAAGCACTTCTCAGCATTAAGCACCACAGTTTGTCTCACAACTCTGTTGGCAGCAACAACATAAATTTTATTTAGATTAAATAAAGGTGAAGTTAATCCTTTACATCCCTGCTGAAGGTTCTAGAAGAACATCCTCTTACTTGTTCATCTAAGTGGCACATAGAATACTCTCTCTCTCTCTCTCTCTCTCTCTCTCTCTCTCTCTCCCTCTCTCTCTCTCTTTCTTTCTCTCTCTCTGTTCCTTTTTCTCTCATTGAACACATTCTTTGTAGTGGCAGCAACAGACTTTTCTAGTCATGAGTGGCCATACTCTGCTCTTAGAAACTTCTTTCAAGCTTTCCAAGATGGAGCAACTCCTCTTTGCAGCTCTTTCTCTAACTCATTTGAATATTCATCTAAATAAACTGGATCCTCACAAATAACCCACATAAACATCATGCCTCCATCTCCAAATTTTAATAAATTACATTTTTAAAATAAATTACATCTGAAAGTGACTTTGGCAAGCAAGAATCAGGACTTGAACACTTGTTGTCTGGGGGCTTAGCCTGGCCACCTCAAAAGATCAAATAGAGGCAAAGTGGAATTCCACACAAGTGGAATGATATTTCAGCCTAAGAAGAGCATAGTTATCCACATTTGTGTATTCTTAAAATAATTAAAATTTTAGTCATTCAAATCATTGGCCCTGAATCTAAAGAGTTAATTTTAAATACTGAAAACACAGTTACTTCGTGATACCTACTGCAAGAGGGCTTTATTTTTACTTTTTCTTTCTTACTAGCAAATCTTCCTTCCATAAATTCTGGAGCTATATCATAAAAATAATGCAAGTGAGGGAATGTTAATTCTTCTTGTATGCATCTCTGATGATGATGCTATGCATTCTGGCACATCCATTTGGAGCACAACTACACCTCCAGGAAGGAAGAAAATGCCACCAACTGTGTTTTCAGTAAAGAGTCAGAACTTAAGGTAGGATGATTGCTCAAATCTAGACTTTTCCAACGTTGCCTTGTTAACATGTTCAAAGAGTAATTTCAATCTACCTCTCTGTAGTGGCTATTCATTCAACTTGCAAATGCCATTTAAGTTATTTTGTTCGGGTAGGACTTGATGCCACCTTTCCTCTCCATGCTGGGATTTGTGTATCCATTCCTCAGGCTTTGTGCATGTTGTCACAAACCCTCTGAGTTTGTGTCTGCAATTAATCAGTTATGAAGGGGAAATGCTGATTCCTTTAATTATCCATTTCCTTAGCTTATAGCCTTTTATCACCTCTTTTGCAATGATGTTTGAGCCTTAGAAGGAGAGGCTATGATATAAATGTTCCATTTATGACTGAGTACATAACAGTGTTTTATTCTCTATATTCTGACTAGTTGTGAGTCTCTATAGTCTATATATCATCAGTTGATAAAATATGCTTATCTAAGGAGGGTAGAGAGATGCACTAATCTATGGCTATATTGATAAGCCACTAAGACTCATTTTATACATGCATTTAGTAGAATAATAGTGTAGATTCTCCCCTATGGCCTATGTCTAGCCTACCCCTTTGGCCCTGATGACAGATTCAGCTACTGTAAGGACACCAGTCATTTTATAATAGAGTCCATGCTAATATTTCCATTTAGTATCATTACATATCACTAAATACAGTTTCATTCTCTAGTATTAGGAGCTAGAGGTTCAAGATATCGATTTTAGGGGAAATACAATTTATCCCATTGCTAATTGTTTGCAAATTATATTTGCATGAATGATCTATGTATAGTTATATAGATAATGAATAGTAAAGAGAAAAACTGTTAAATGACGTATTTGTGCACTATGAATTATGTATAGTAAAACATTTCCATATACAAACTCAAAATTACATTCTTCAATTGAGTTTCATGATTGAAAAGGCCTACCAAATGCCAACCATAGTTCCTTTCTTATGCAAATATATTTACTATAAAATCATTATCACAAATGATGGAAAATTGGTTTCACCAACAATACTGAAGATGACTAGGAGAGGGGAGTGAGTTCATGTGAGAGAAAAATGAGAAAGGAGAGAGAACAAAGATAAAAGAAAGAATAAAAAATCTATACAATAAAATAAAAATCTAGATTATGAACAAATGACTCAGAATTAGAACAATAAACAACTACTTAACAGTAGCTCCGAAGCTTAATGCCAACCTGAAAATATTACTTTCAAATTCCAGCTGAGGTACACTTATCCTAAAAGCATATATCCATGCTTACATCGATGGGAGGAAGACTGGCTATGGTTAACTTTTAAGTTTGATACTAAAACAAATGTTGGAATGAAGGAAACTGTCCTGCAGTTTTCCTTCGTTCCGTGGGTGATCTACGAACGGGAACTTGAGGTCCTGCAAAAGAATGGGTGATAGGGGAAAACAAAGAGACCGACACCAGGAAAGAGCTCTTATCGAGGTGTAATCTTTACTTAGTGAAACGGAATATTTATACATAGAGGCAACTCAGGTATGCATATAACAACTAGGTGAGAACAGAAAGGCAGGCACATCAAGGCTAGGAATTCCAGGCAAAGGCTTCCAGGACATGAAAGGCGATCAAAGTATTAGTCT
>NW_022196905.1:180583185-180592316 GCF_008632895.1 Mastomys coucha | reverse complement strand
GAGTCGAGTTGAGGTGTTGTCTCTGGAGTCGGTTGAGACCTCTCTGAAAATCAGCAGGGCCACCACATTGGAAGAGGTCTCTTCCCAAAATAGAAAATACAAAATAACAGCTATAGTCTGAATAAGGGAATATGGGAATCCAGCTAAAGAGAATATGGGAATAAAAGGTCTCAGGGCCAAACTACAGAGGGTTGAGAAATCTTTCTTGTTTTAGCTGAACAGGTGTGGTTAGTGCTCTGGGAGATGGCCACAGAGCAACAGTGGCCTTGTTATCCTATAAAGAGGCAAGTAGAAGGACAAATTTCTATGATAATGCACCTTCAGATCATCCTTTCTATGCTCTTTAGCAGAAAGTTTATAAAATAAGCTGAGCTTTCCCAGGGGCATGCTCATTGTATAATTTAACTATGTGCTCTTTGAATATGAGCTTAGTCACTAAATGAGTCAGTCATCTTTGCTTCCTAAATTTATGACCTTAACACAAATAACCTCAGAAAAGAACTCTTGAACTGAGAATGCTCAGAACTGCTCCTGCTTCTGCTGCATGCATCCTGGTATAAATGTTTATACTTTCCCTGGATGAAATCTCTGTTTCCTTTGTCAAGGGGTAGGGTTTGTTTTTGGTATAGCATCCATGCTCCTTTCAGTTGCTGCAGGTACCAATCAGTCTGTACATTTTATTTCGTGTCCATGTTTGTTTGTGTTTTAGACCCACCAAGGCAGAAATCTATTGTGTTCACTACAATATCACTCAGGTGAATGTACTGAGAATTTTAGTCCTATGTAGAGATTTTGAATATTGATAGAGGTGTGGCCAACAATAAGATAACTTTAACTTCAGTCCCAGACATTTTTTGTAGCTAATAGTATAAAAGTCAAAGAAGAGTTCATTACCCTATTGGCTCAGCTTTAAATGCATTTTCAACCATATTTTTAAATGCAGATTTCTGTAGGGATATAAGGAATTTCTTGCTTGGTTCATTTTAAAATTTTTCTAGTTTATGTAACTAAATCATATATTTACAGACAGCATTTGCAATTTCATATAAAAATTAAGGTGCTTGTATATGTATGTGTCTATCAGCATTGCTATGTGTATGCAGTTCCTCTGGAGGCAGAAGAATATATTAGGGCTACCAACACTGCAGTTACCGTTGTTAGGGGTCCAATGTACATTTTGGAAGCTGAATTCTAATCAGACCAACTAAGAAACCTGAAAAATACACTCTGTGGCCTTTTGAGCTCCCTTCAGGCTCTCTAGTAGGCCCCAGGATTCATGAGCTTCCCCTCATGCTACTGTGGGCTTACGATGATGCCTATCTTTGAGTCACTACTGCTCCTGACCCCTCACACATGTTCCTGTAAGACAATCCAACCAAACCCACTGATTCACCCTGTCAGACTTTGGTCTGTGTTCAGCTTCCTGTCTGGAGTGGGTTGATGTTTGTTCCTGTCGCCTGGGAATTGTGTCTCATGACAGCTATTTCATGGATTAGTTCTCATGCTCTTGAAGGAAGGAAGGCAAATAGATTTCAGTTCACTTAGACGATGTGTGATTTGTTACTAAAGACGAATTGCATGGTTTTGCATCATTCAGACTAGGGCTCTTAGCAAGAGACTCTTCTCCTTTGTATTATCTTAATTTCTCATCCATCACAGCCTACATCTTCAGCTTTAGTCCTTTTCGTATGCACTCTGTTTTCAACATAGTTTTCAGTATGTTTTCTTCCCCAAAGACACCTGTAGTGCAACCAATTTGATTGTCCCACTAGAAGTAAAGATTGTTTTACAGATTCATGAACAAGACTCATTTTTGGTCTACTAAAATATTTGTAAGGAAATTTCTTATATTGCTTTTTCTGCAATATCATCTAAGTTTCCTCTAAAATATTCCTGTTGTATTGAGCGTGTTGTTTTAATGCAAATTCCGTAAGTGAATATAAGTTCATTAGATGTTTTTCCTCTTCAAATTTCCTAGCAAATTCGCTACATGGTTTTAGAATACATATAAACTTTGCCAAAAGCAGTTTCCTACTTTGGACATTCATGGACTATAATTCCTTCCCTTTGTATATTCTGTTTGTTTTATTTATCTCACTTGTATAACCTGAATTCAAGTTAATAAAGTATTCTTCAAGAAAGTACAGTGGAAATTGAATCAATAAATAAATGTGAATTCAGCGATGCTTTCCTTTAGTCTTTATGTGCATTTATTATTGTTCATAATTTAATATTTATTGAGCACTAAGAATCACAGTCTAGTTAGAACACTGAAGTAGATACCATCTCTTCCCAGCAGACTCATAATCTTTCTGAAAATGTAATTTTTTAAAGTGTCATACTTAGCCCTTACTGTTACATAAATCAAGATAGAAGGTAAACCATAAAAATTTGAACAAAATTTGTATTAGACTTTATTTTTGCCCATAAAACCTTAACAAATGTCTACACAGAGGATAATATCTATCTAAAAGTATGACTGACATGCCAAAGTATTAACTAAATGATATGGCTTTGATATCAGCAGAATGACATTATAAGGTCGAACTCCAAGGGAAGTCACTTAAAGCTAGATTGAAAGGAAAAGCTGTCTGACCCTGCCTCAAAGTCATCTACACTTCTGAGCATTCCAGGTAATCTTTGTCAGTGAAAATGCAGAGTTTTAGATGTGAGATTTTGACACACTTTTAAGTGAGGATGTGAGGCTTCAACACACTTAACTGAGGAATTTGGTTAAGTCATAACTTTTTTCAAACTCAGTGCTGCTCCGGCAGGCAGTGCATGCTTTTGCTTGTTTCACAAATTAGGTATGATTTGAATGGACTAGGCCTTCCCAGAATATATGGAATGCTTATTATCTAAAACCAAGCCCTAATGTTTGGTGTCATACTTCGCTCTGGTCCAATTTGGAACTTCATTCTCGATTATGACCAAATGGAAATCAAGTCACACTGATAAAGTGGCAGGCAGAAAGCTACCAAGAGCTTAGCATTTTCTTCTGTTTTTATTTTTTTTTCTTTTTCTTCATAAGCTGGTGGAATTCATATTTTCCTGCAGGGTTGGAAGTAGAAAACACTTCAAAATGACAAAGATCCTATACTCTACAATTTCAAATGGCAAGTCCATTAAGGGCATTATTTGCATTATTTGATAGTCTGTAAGTCAAATGTTTATAAGGAGAATTCAGCTCGGGCTTCCTAGACTTTAAACTAAATTCCCCATTCTAGGAATTGATAAATCTATGTCAACTCCACAAGCATGATCCTTTCTTCCTGAAAAAGAATTCATCAATAAGAGTGAACTGGTTTGTAAGTAAATAGCAGCTTCTCATGCCTGGACTCTAGAGTGTGTGTGGGTGTGTGTGCTATCCATATATACCTGTGAGAGTATGTGTTTGAGTTTGAGTGTACGTGTGTGTGTGTGTGTGTGTGTGTGTGTGTGTGTGTCTAAGGGCCAGGTATGGAAGTCTAGAGTCTGCCTCAATTCTTCCTTATCTCATTTGAAAGACAAAGTCTCTCACTGATTGTGGAGCTCTTTAATTGGCTGATTCCATCACACACCCTATGTTACTTTTAGTATGGCTTATTGCTTAGAGCAAATTATCATTGTGATAAAATTATAGAAATTTGTATGCATTTGTGGTAATTTGGTCTTTCTGCACTTGTTTAGAACTCTTCCTTTTGTGGAAGACTATTGCCACTCTGGAAGTCTGTCTTGCCAATTTAGCATGTTTAGATTTGAAATGATTTAGGGCCATGGCTCCTTGTAACAACTGGTAAATTAAAGTCAGACTGTAAGATTTGGTGAGATAGAAAGGAGAATCAGTGAGAGGAAGACTTAGTAAAGAATCTATGCAAATTATGATATATGCACAGCAAGCAATGTATAATATAAAGCTTTTGGCTTCAAAGAGAAACGTGAGTTACCTGAGAAAAATATTTGGTGTACTTCATTTTTGAACAAAATAATAGATTATTGTGGTTATTAGAGATATTATATGGCTAAATGTTGTGAGAGTGAGCTTCACACTGTCAAAGCAGTGTGAAGTACAGTTTAAAGAGAAATTCATCAATTGTAACCCATGATTTTAAGAAAAATGTCTAAAGTCCATTGATTTCAACAAAAGAATATTCAACAAAAGAAATGTAAGCATTAACGTAACAGGATAAGTTAGTAGAATAATCTATGATAATTGATTAAAATGCATGTTCAAGAGTAGTATCGATTGCTTCCTTTTAGAAAAACATTAAACAAAAATGCCCTGGGCTTATTTAAATTGATTTATAACCTCCTCTGTTGTTATCTGCATAGCTATGATAGAGGTTTAAATGCTGAATATCATTGAAACATCTTAGGTACACATTATATCATAATGTGCATATATAATCATATCAGATAAGTTAACTAGGAATAACTCACTGGCTACACGAGTAGTATTATTGATAGACATACACTTTTATTCAAAATGTCAAGCTTGTTTGCAGTTGTTTTTCATGGAGAATCATGCTTCAGATGTCACATTTTTGGAAGTAAGCTTATGGAGTAAAATAGAATTAGAGCATATACAGACTTCTCAACTCTTTATCAAGTGTCATCTAATGAACTCCTTTTCAGCTTTTATTTAGCACACCCATTTTCATTTTATTGCTCAAATTATTCATTTTTACTTCAATAAAATATTAGTAAAATGCATGAGAAAAAATCTAATTTTTTTAATGCAAGTATGTTGAGAAACAGTGCAATAAGGAACAGGAATTTATCTGTTCTAATCTTGGACAGGATTGGTGACTAATGAAACTATAAGTACCTACAAAAGGAGGTTAGCTTTAAAGAACAGAAGTAATAATTGTGTAGAGTTTATCTGCAATGATATTAAGTCAGAAGAGAACATGACTTCAAAGCCAGTAATTATAATCCCAGAATCTCCTAGCACCTTTTTATTAACCTGGTTGGCTTGAGGAAAGACAAGAAAGAAATAGAATGATGGAATTTGTGTAGCAATATAGCAACAAAGATGAGGAGGACCAGGGAGTATGGAAAAACTGAAGAATGCATGAAAGTGACCCTCAAGAGCTAAGAAGAGGGATTTCCAGAGAATGTGTTGTCCTCTCATGGCTGAGTATCCCATGTGCCTCATGTTACAGGAGGTAAATCCATACTTATCTGATTTTATATTTGGTAAAAACAATACATAATATTGAAGGAGAACTCATCAGGTATGTGAATTTTTTTATAAATTTATTCAATTATAATTAATGGAATTGTGTCATGACTCATAATACAATCATCTCCATTTTGTCTGTGATGAAACTAAAGTAGAGACATTTGTCCTTTGTCTCAATTTCTTTTCCTATTGTGATAAAATGATCCTACAAAAACGGCTTTTAAGGAGGATGTACTGCACGGTTTTGAGTATCAACCTGATGCCGGCTGGAGTTATTCCAGAGAAAGGAGCTTCAGTTGGGGAAGTGCCTCCATGAGATCCACCTGTAAGGCATTTTCTTGGTTGGTGATCAAGGAGGGAGGGCCTGTTGTGGGTGGTGCTATCCCTGGGCTGGTAGTCTTGAGTTCTATAAGAGAGCAAGCTGAGCAAACCAGGGGAAGCAAGCCAGTTAGGAACATCCCTCCATGGCCTCTGCATCAGCTCCTGCTTCCTCACCTGCTTTAGTTCCAGTCCTGACTTCCTTTGGTGATGAACAGCAATGTGGAAGTGTAAGCTGAATAAACCCTTTCCTCCCCAACTTGCTTCTTGGTCATGATGTTGTGACTAAGACAGGGGTGTTTCTTCATGGCAGAAATTGTCAAAGCCATGTCCTGGTGAGAAAGCAGTTCATCATATCACATTTTATTTGCCAATCCTGAAACTTTGAAATTCAGTCATGACTATGATGTATATAATTAATACAAATGATAACCCTTATTTTCTGTTTCTATTTTGGGGACTCACAAACAAGCTTTCTTTCTTAGTTGTATATTTTGAAAGGTTTACTGTATATATTATATTAATTATGCTTTAATTTTGTGTGTGTTTGTGTGCATGGATTTGCCAGTACAAACACAAAATAGGTGTTGAATTCTCTGAACTGAAGGTACAAGTTAATAAATAAAATACAACCACTTTAGCTCTTTTTCAAAGACAGTACAGCAACAGAAAGTCTTTCATAAATGACTTTCTCATTATTTGAGCACTCTCAGTTTGGCTTGTCTTTTGAATCTTGGCAAGAAAAATGCTCCAGGGAGAGCAAGGAGGAGATGGAAGTTTTGTTAAGCTTGTTCTGGTAAGTAATGCTCATCCCCAAACTGAAACAACAACCAAAGAGAGATGCATAAATGGAGAGACTTTGTTCTACATTTTTGCTTCATTTGCAAATTGTAAAGCTCTGAAATCATTGATGGACAATGATCTAAATTTTTATTTTCTGCCTTGCTGCTTTCTCTGCATCCATCCCTTAGCTACAAGTAAATGTTTATGTCCTATGAGAAATGTAAAATATGGATTATGTAACAGAGTATCAAATCGTTACAGGAAGTGCATTACATCGCCAATTTTATAAGGCCCCACTTAGTTGCTGAGATGAGAAAATTACATCCAAGTGAGTATAAACTAGTGTTGAATGAATAATTATATCTCCAGATTTTAATGTATTGAAATAGAGAACATGCAGGACACATTTTTTTAAAAGCCAACCCTTTAGCTATGGTTTCATTGAAGAACATAATCTGAGAACAAAATCTATTGCTCCTGTCATGGTTCTCTGAAGGCTAATAACTAGCTTTATTGGAAATACTGAGGCACATTTATATCCCCACTGCTGAAGTGTGGTCACTGAAATGCGGCAGAGGGAATCACAAATGAGCACCCACAGACCCAGCAGGCTGCCAGCCTCAACTTCCATTACTCATTTTGTAGATTATGTGGGTTCTCAGTTTCTCTTTCTGTTAGGTTTTATATGCGTACCATGTCCCTCAGAGGAAAGAAAATATCAATTTTTTTTCATAGCCTAGTTCATTGCAGGCCTTGATGAAGCAGTAGTTTACAGATATGGCACAAATGAGACTTCTGTTATTTGTGAGTTTCAGTCAGTATTTCCGTTCTGCTGTGATGTGAGAGGACTGTGCTTAGCTTATAGTACTCAGAGTGACATTCTACTCAATTTTAAATAAAATTTACTATGGAAAAAGCCATAGCCATCCGTCATGCTTATGGAATTTGGATTTCTCAGACGAGTCCTTTATAAAACATGTATGATCATTTAGAAAACTGAAAATGTGGGTCATTCTTTATCTGGGAAGAAATGAGATTTAATTTTGTTGTTGTTATTGTTGCTGTTGTTTTTTTATTCCCAAATGAAAAGGTCAGTAACACGTTGTTTACTTGGGGGCTATTTATACTCAATTTAAATCAGTTTTTATATTAAAACAATTCACCATTATCTGCCCCAATGTTGAGTTAATCATCATTTTACAAAACATTACAGAAGGTTTTAAAATTGTATGATTATCTTAAAATAGATAATTTGAGTTATACTATTTATAATTTAATATGACATTCTGTAGACTAATTTTGATTGTTTGATAGTGTTATTGTTGTTAGTTGATGTTTTAAGAAAAATAAGTCAGTGTGATTAGTGAACTTAATAAACATTGGAAATGAGTGCTAAACAAATATGTCACACTGAGTTCTATTCTGCTGACACAACCTTAAACACAGTGTTGTTGAGCACAGGAAGTATCGTCTCTCCATATGAATGATGTGTTTGATAGGACTTATAAGTGACTTTTTCAAATCAACAAATAAAAGTTAATTAGAATGAAAAGTCATATGGTTTGCATTATAGGCATAGAAAATTTGACTAACTTTAATACTTATAGAATTTAGTCTTAATATTTATATTCATTGTTGCAGTTTGTTTTAAGGCTCATATATTCAATCATTCATATTTTAAAAAGTCTTACTAGTTATTCTGTATATTGCACTGTTTGCAATAGTGGACAAAGGTAATTTCACAGAATATTATTCTTGAAGATCAAGATAAACAATAAAGTAAATATATAATTGGTTCTGGTAGACATTTGCCTTATAAAGTCATAATCTGATTGCTTATCTATCTATATTGATATTTGTTTGCTTCTTTGTCATTGAATGAAAAATATACTCCAAGATTAGATTTCGCTATTTTGTTCATAGAGACAGCCTCAGGTCAGTGGTCTCTTGCTTACTCATTTCAATTAGTGTTTGTACCTGGCTTTTTTTTCATTTACACTGCTGTTTTTTTTTTTTTATTAGATGTTTTCTTTATTTACAATATCTCCTTTCCCAGGTTCCCCTCCAATAAAATAAAATAAAATAAAAAAACAAAAACTAAAACAAACCCCTGTTCCCTCCCTCCTCCCCCTGCTCACCACCCCAACCCCTCCTGCTTACTTGCCCTGGCATTACTCTGCACTGGGGCATAGAACCTTCACAGGGCCAAGGGCCTCTACTCCCATTGATGACCAACTTGGCCATCCTCTGGTATATGTATGCTGCTGGAGCCATTATTCCCACCATGTGTACTCTTTGGTTGGTGTTTTAGTCCCTGGGAGCTCTGAGGGTACTGACAATACGTGACTAATACAGAAGTAGAGGCTCACAGCCATCCATTGGACTGAGTACAGGGTCCCCAATGAAGGAGCTAGAGAAAGGACCCAAGGAGCTGAAGGATTTGCAGCCCCTTAGGATGGACAACAGGACAACAATGTGAACTATCTAGTACACTGCTGTTTTAAAGTTCATCCATGTTACAGAATTTTACAGTTACTTATGGATTCTTGCTACAATAAGAATATGCCCATGTCTCTTGCTCTCTTGCTTTTTCTCTGCTTCCCTTCCCCCCTCTCTCTTCATGTGCTCATGCTGGCCTCTACTCCCTCTCCTCTCCTCTCCTCTCCTCTCCTCTCCTCTCCTCTCCTCTCTTCTCCTCTCCTCCTCTCTCTCTCTGTTTCTCTCTCTCTGTCTCTCTGTCTCTGTCTGTCTCTCTCCCTCTCTCTGCCTTTCTCTGCCTCTACTACCCTCTTAATTCCCTTCCCCATGCCCCTATGTCCTTAATAAACTCTATTCCTCTATTCTATACTAAAAAAAAAAAAAAAAA
>NW_022196905.1:180575933-180583166 GCF_008632895.1 Mastomys coucha | reverse complement strand
AAAAAAAAAAAAAAAAAAAAGAATTTGCCCATCCAACTGTGCTACTACTATAAAAGTATTTCTAAATATGGAAAGAAATACAGGAAGAAGTAGACTTCACTAGTTATTATGGTAATTGGGTGTTCATTCTGTAAATAAATCATACTTCAGCTGTTGAATCATCATGAAGTATACAAACATTTATTTGATATTGTGGAAAGAAGCATTAGTTTTAGGCAAATTGAATCTAGTCACTAACAGAAAGGAGTGGTGATCCGATGAGTCTGTTAGAGCCTGATGGAATTAATGCAGTCAATTTTTCAAAGAAATATATTAGAGATAAAAATTATACTCAATCTAGCTTTATTTAGCTGTACAACAAAAAGGAACCACACACAGGCATATGTAAAGGAATTATTATTATTATTTTCTAAATACTTGTTTTTACTTGCATGTATGTTTGCAAGCCTATATGAATTTATATGCACCACATGTGCATATAAATTTGCACACTTCTGGAGCCCAGAAGAGTCCTTCAGACACCTGAAACTGCACTTTCAGGTTGTTGTGAACAGCCATGTAAATGCTTTGAACCAAATGTGGGTTACTTGGAAGAATAGCAAGTGTTCTTAGCTGCTGAGCCATCTCTCCAGTCCCAAATGAGTACACTGGAGTCAGGGGCAGACCTAGCAATTGGCAATGGTGGCAACTGTTTGATTAACAGTTACCTCCACTCCTAGTACTCAGCCTGTGAGGGTATATTATTAAAGGGAAGGACTGTTTTGGAGAATTCTAGTTTGCTTATATTTTTTAATCTGCACAGATAGCTAATAGCTCTCCTCTTTACTTAAAGTGCTCTATTTTAAAAGAAATATCATTGTACTTGGTGAAAGGGAAAAAAAGAATGTGGGTAAGGAACACAAATGATTGTTTTGATACTGTCTTATCTGTATGAGGATATGCAGTGTATCAAATTGCATCCTAATGCATGTTTTAGCAAGCAACGAATTGCTTTTTAATATTTATTTATTTATTTATTTGTGTGTATGTGTGTGATATTTTATGCACACTGTGTGCATATAGATGCCCATGGAGTTGAGAGAGCCTTGGATCTCAAGAACTGGGATGACAGGCAGTTGTGAACCTTCTAGTGTAGGTGATGACAACCAAAAGAGCATCCTCTGCAAGAGTAATAAGCATCCTTAATCACTGAACAGTTCTCCAGTCTCAACAGTTGCTTTTGTATCTTCACAAAAGATTGCATGTAACTGATTTTTTTTTTTTGCTGAAAAGAGAGTTTACCAACAGAAACATATCATATAAAGTTGTACTATTGAGTTGCCAATATTTATTCATTGTTTTAAACCAGAAGTCAATTTAATCTAATTAGTATATCCAAGATAAGGACATCTAAGTAATTTGATGCTACTTGATAAATCCTAAATTCAAGTATTCTCCTCTAAACTTAATTGTACCATGTCATTTAAATGCCTACTCTCAAACACATATGCCCCTCTTTCTCTGTCACATACACACACACACACACACACACACACACACACACACATGCACACACACACACACACACACACACTCAAATAAAATAAGTAAAACAAAAATTAAAAAATGAGCAGTATATTGCCAAAATTTATGTTTATACTTTGAAACATTTAATACTTTATGATAAATTGTTTTTATGATTAGTAATTGTTCAGCAACTAATGACAGTTTTCAATGAATTAACTTAGTCATACATAGTATTTGGGACTTTATGGGGCAAGATGTTGAGTATATGCAACATAGGTATTAAAATGCAATTTTTTTTCTGTCATCTCCTTACTATTGAAAGAACTAAAGATCAGAGATATTCTTTAAGATTGCTTGTCATACAGCAGGACAAAAACTATTGAATACTTTAATATTGAAAATACAATGTTCCCAAATAAGTGTTAGTGAGGGAGGCCTAATACCTTGAAGATAGTATTCTTTAATTCCTTGTAGAGAAGAAGTTCTACAAATAACATATTTAAAAATGGGGAACAGAGTTAAACAAAGAATTCTCAAGTGAGGAATACTGAATGGCTGAAAAGCACTCAACATCCTTAGTCATCAGGGAAATGCAAATCAAAACAACCAAAAAAAGTTCCACCTCACACCAGTCAGAGTGGCTAAGAATAAAAACTCAAGTGACAGCAGATGCTGGTGAGATTTTGGAAAAAAAGGGACACACTCCTCTATTTCTGGTGGGATTGTAAGCTGGTACAACCACTCTGGTAATCAATTTGGCAGTTTCACAGGAAATTGGACATAGTACTACCAGAGGACCCAGCTATACCACTCCTGGGCATATACTCAGAAGATGTTCCAACATGTAATAAGGACACATGCTCCACTATATTCATAGCAGCTATATTTACAATAGCCAGAAACTGGAAACAACCCAGATGTCCCTCAAAAGAGGAATGGTTACAGAAAATGTGGTACATTTACACAATGGAGTACTACTCAGCTATTAAAAACAATGAATTTATGAAATTCTTTGGGATATGGATGGATCTGTAGGATATCATCCTGAGTGAGGATGTGTTCACAAAAGAACACACATGGTATGTCACTGATAAGTGGATATTAGCCCAGAAGCTCTGAATATCCAAGATACAATCCACAAACCACATGAAACTCAAGTAAAAGGAAGACCAAAGTGTGGATACTTCGATCTTTCTTAGAAGGGGGAACAAAATAACCATGGAAGGAGTTACAGAGACAAACTATGGAGCAGAGACTGAATGAATGACAATCCAGAGACTGCCCCACCTGGGGATCCTTCCAATATACAGTCACCAAACACAGACACTAATGTGGATGCCAACAAGTGCTTGCTGACAGGAATCTGACATAGCTTAGCTGTCTCCTGAGAGGCTCTGCCAGTGCCTGACAAATACAGAAGTGGATGCTCACAGCCATCCATTGTACTGAGCACAAGGTTTCCAATGAAGAAGCTAAAGAAAGGACCCAAGGAGCCAAAGGGGATTGCAGCCCCATAGGAGGAGCAACAATATGAACCAACCAGTACCCCCCCAGAGCTCCCAGGGACTAAATTACCAACCAAAGAGTACATATGGTGGAACTCATGGCTCCCGCCTATGTAGCAGAGGATGGCCTGGTTGGTCATCAATGGGAGGAGAGGCCCTTCATCCTGTGTAGGGTCTATGCTACAGTGTGGAGGAATGCCAGGGCCAGGAAGTGGTTGAGGGTAGAGGGTAGGTTGGTGAGCAGAGGCATGGGAGAGGGAGTATGGTTTTTTTTTTTTTTTTTTTTTTGGAGGAGAAACCAGGAAAGGGGAGAGCATTTGAAATGTAAATAAAGAAAATATCTAAGAAAAAATGAAAAAAAATTTCTGAAAAAAAAAGGTCCTATTATATAATGTTTAAAACTATATGCCTATTTTTCTTGATAGAAGCATTTTAAACATGTCTGGCTAGGGTAGCTATCTTAAAGTTAGACAAACCATACAGTTTTGCCACCTTTTCTCTCTTCAGATTCTATTTAAGGATTGCCTCAGCTCATGAGTTGTTTTAAAGAAAAATGGGGTATTTGAATGGTAAAATCCAAAATATAGCCAAGTCTTTACTTGACTTTGTATTGTATCTGTAGGTTTGTGACCTCACAGGAAAGCTAGTCTCATTATTGAGTGTCATCCTCCATTTTCTCTACAATACTGGTACCAAATATATAGCATATGCCTGTCAAAGAGTAGTAACGGTTTTATGAATAATTATGAATACTTAGCCCATCAGAATTTTCATTAAAGGGACAGAAAAGTGGTGACAATAAGATAAAATATATATTAAAGCTGCACAGAATAATCCACAGAACATTAGGGAGGAAAAGCATCACAGTATTTCAGGATGATGGTAGCTCAAGTGAGAATATTGGATATTATGAGATGAGGAGAGGAAATTCTAGCATTTCTTTAAAACTTCAACATGTCTTTATTTTATATAAGAATACTTGAATACTTACTTATACATGATATAGGGCTTAGACTACCTGTAGATTGCCTCATAGTCTCCATTTGACACTTGCTAATGCATTCATGTTTAGCCAAAGAAGAAAATCTCAAGTCTAACTGCACAATTTTGGAGTCATTAAATATTTTATGGCCTTCCAAAACCTAAGTAAACAGATTGTCATTCCTAATTGAAAGAAAATAGATCAATACAAAATGAGCAAAAGTTTTAAAATACTACTCTAAAGGAACAGTTTAAAGTTAATATTAATTTTTAAGTTAAGGATAAAAACAAGATATCAGAGATCTTTACTTTCGGAGAGTAGGGGTTCAGTATCTATCAAAGTAAGAGGTTAAAATCAATAAGTTTTTGGGTAATCAGTTAAATAAATACAATGTGAAAATATTGAGCAACATAAAATGTAAAATAAAATAATATTTAAATACTGATTTATAACTACCTAATTAATAACATAACTACCTAATTAGTAACATAAAGTACATAACAAGTCATGTATTCCACCATCATTAACAGAATGACTTGGCTCAGCATTCAGAGACTGATGATAACCCTCTGCAATTTAAGCAACAGCTTAAGTCATTTAATGCTCAATTAGCAATTTGAATAGTTCCATTAAACATAAGGATAAGTTTTAAATACTTGATATATAATTCTTAATAATGAAGAAATTGAGCTAGTGAAAGACATAACCAGAAATAGGAAAGGAGAAATCACAGAGGACATGATACTATACTTAAAGACTCAATAGACTCCATCAGAGAGTTTATCTAAAATGGCAAGAAACTCAATAAATAGTTTTTTGGAGTAGAAAGATTGCTCAGTGGTTAAGAGCATGAACGGCTTTCATAGGCAACCTGAGTTCAGTTCACCACACCCAAGAAGGCTGGCTGCTTCACAGTGATATTTTAATAGCAGCTATGGGGAAATTGACATTTTTGTATTCTGTATGTACCTATACTTATAAATGGGCACACTCTGACCTGCACACATATAGATACAACTAATAATACAATAGATATTTTAAAAGTGTAAACTTATATATATCATGAATAAATCTGCTGAGAATAAACAAGAAAAATCCTGTTCATGACCAAGAAAGTAAAGGACCTCTGGAATGAAAACATTAAGACACTTATAAAAAGTATCAATGAAAGAAGACCTCTCATGCTCTTGAATTGGCAGAACCAACATTTTAAAAATGGCTGTGGGATCAAAAAGAATCTATACATTTGATGTTATTTCCTTTAAAATTCCAAGAATGTTCAACTAGAGAAGACCGTCCTGAAATCCATAGACAGACGAGTACCATGAGTACCTAAGAAGATTCTAAGAAGAAAGAACACAGCTGGAGATATCACAATTACCAATCTCACACTACTCGATGGAACTATAAGACAAAACAAAAGCCAAAGCAACCAAACAAAACCCCACAGAACTAAAATCCCAAGGACTGCACGACAGTTTTGTCAACCAATGGAACATAATAGAAGACCAAGGTAAAACCCCATACAGCTTAGACACCTACTTTTGACGAAAGTGTCAAAAACTCAGTGTTTAAAAAGATAACATAACAAAAAAACCCAGAAACAACCCAAAACTTATTAAATAAACATTATTGGGTAAATGGTACATTCACAGTTTTCTTCCTATATATAAATTAAATCCAGCAGTTGATATTTTAGATGCAAGCAAACATAGTGAATACACTTCAATTTGCAAGTGGGGGAAAGAGTTTTTAAACAGAAGTCCAATATCTCATGAAACAATAACTCAGAGTATGTCTAATTAAAATGTTTCTTTACAGATTTTAGAAGAATAAACAGACTATCTACAAAATGGGAGAAACTCACTGCCATGTAAATATCAGAGTGAATGATAATATCTAAAATTTATAAAGAACTTCAAAAATTTAAGCAAAAAGTAAAAAAAAAACATATTAAACTGCCAATGAACAAATAAATGAACTAATTAGATTAACAGCCATCTCTCAAGAGAAGAGACACAAGTAGCTAAACAAGTATTTTAATTAATTTTCAGCATCCATAGCTATCAGGTAAATACAAATTAAAACTAGTTTGAGCTAGCAGCACATCCCAGTCAAAGTAGCTAATATTCTGAAGACTGATAACAGCCAAGCATTGCCTCACTACAGGTATATCATATTTTAGGAACCTGAGGTACAAGCAACTAAAAGGTAGCTCCTAATTAAAGCGGACATATTAGCTACTTTTCTCTTGGAGTGATAAGACATCATGACCCAATCAATATATAGACATAAGGATTTATTTAGGGATTACCATTTCGGAGGGACAAGGGCCCATCACCATTTCTGTGGGTAAGCAAGAATAGCTGAGAGCTCAAATCATTAACTACTAGAAAAATAAGAAACAGTGAACAAGAAATAGCAATGTCTTCAGAAACCGCTAAACAACCCCCAGTGATGTATTCCTCCAGCTTGTAATAATTAAAGCTGGAGAACAATTATTAAAATATCCAGACTGTAGTGGACTGCCACGCACACTTTGCGTGATGGTGGTATTTGAGGTGTAAACTTCAGAGAAAGTCAGTCTCCTGTCTCCACATTGTCGCCTGGCACCCCAAACTCAGGTAGCCCAGATACGTCCTTGTACTTGTGTGCTAGGGGTTCACCAAGATATCATTTCTTTACAGCTAGTAAGAGAAAATTCAGACATTGCTCTCTGACCTTCACCAATGTTTCAATGTCTTAGTCAAACCCTGGCTTAGAATGTTAAGCCATCCAAACTAATTGCCTCTAACATTTTGGGTAGGGCATTAAAGCTTACAGAAAGAGAGACAACATAGAATATTCAACAGTCAGCATTCAAGAGTCTACATTCAACATTCGGACTCGCTCACACTTAGACTAGAACCAGAGCTTAGGTGGACTAAGAGTTAGATTCATACAGTCCGTAGCCCCCGGGCCCAGAGCGCTTGGGCCCCGGTGGGGGGGGGGTGTACAGCACCAGTCGAGATTCAAGAGATTGAGCATTGGAGATTCGAGCATTCAACATTGAGGACTCGACATTCAAGCCTCTACCCTTCTGGCTGGCACACCCATAGCCCCTGGGGACTCTGGCCAAGACCACACAGCCCGAACATACTCGGAGCCCGGGGGTACTACACCAGTCCAGAGAAGATGGCTACTGTTTTAGACCTAGTGTGTTTTAGGTGGCCTCAGATGTACCTCGACTACTGAGCTGCC
>NW_022196905.1:180571754-180575780 GCF_008632895.1 Mastomys coucha | reverse complement strand
ACCTTACACCACTCGTGTCTAGTCTGTTTGTCAAAGCCAAATCCCGTGCACACCTGGCCAGAACCCCTTGTTCTGCGGAACAAGGGACCCCGTAAGAAACCCCAGTCCGTGACAGTGGACACTCCATTCAAGCCATAAGAGATGACCAAATGTCACAGTGTGCAATCTTAACAAAGAAGAAACATTTTTCTACATTGTACTGTTTTCTATTGTATAATAGCAATATTTACCTCACATTGTTTGTTTAGCGGCTTACATATTATCTCTTTTTGTTATTAATGTTGACCCTAAAGTTTTCTCTGTCAGAAGATGAGAACAGAAGCAGAGACCCCCCCCCGCAGTCAGATATTATAAACAGAGAATGTCTAAGCTGGAGGTCTCAATGAAACCCTTCCCCTCAGAACTCAGGGAATCCCCTGGAAGAGGGAAAGAATGATTGTGAGAACCAAGAGGGATGAAAAACATCAGGACAATAAGACCCTCTGAATCAACTAAGCAATATGCAAATGAGCAGCCTCAAGGCTCTTGAGGGTTAGGCAGGTCTTCCCCCACTGAGGCCAGACAGGCAGTCCTCTGCTGTATGTGTATGGGGGCTTTGGGCCAGCTATTGAATGCCGGCTGATTGGTGGCTCAGTTCCTGAGAGATCTCAGGGGTCCAGGTTAGTTGAGACTGCTGGTCTTCTGGGAGTCCTGACTGTAAGAATAAATGGCTCTGTCGTTCTTGTTCTGCTCTTGGGACTCTTTTTTCCTGTTGGACTGCTGTGTGCATATGACAGCTTTTTTTGCTTTGTCATCTATTTTTATTTTGTCATGTTTGTTATCTCTTAGAGCTTGTTCTTTTCTAATGAGAAACAGAAAAAGAGTGGATACATAAGGGAGGAAAGGCAAAGAGCAGCATGGAGGTGTAGACGGAGGGGAATCTATAGTCAGGATATATTATATGAGGAAAGAATCTATTTTCAGCGAAAGAAAAAATATAAGACAAAATGAAATTGATTCTAAGAATGTGATGTTATCTTACACAAAATAATCTATGCCCCTCAAAATAATTTGCATTTTAATTTAAAAAAGGGAGTCTTAGAATTTAACTAATCCATTGGGAAAAAAAGTCACTCTTTTAGTATGTATATATGGAAGGTACTTCAAATTTCAAATTAATTTTTTGTCCTTTATGCATGAAGATAGATTGAATTGAAAATTCTCTAGTACTGTAAAGGCTAATATATTTTTGTATTTACTCTTTAATTTATTTTATGCATTAAGTATGTCTTGATGATTTATTATTGCCAGCAGTTAAGGGACTATAAAGGTAAATGATAAATAATTTAAAGCCTAATATTATCATAATGAAATGTAAATATATTCACCTTAAATATGTAGAAGTGAGAACTATGATTTCATCTTGCTATATAAAGCTATGACATGTTTTCAAATATAAAACTGAAAAACAGTAGAAATAATGTTTCAAAATTATCACAATAACATCCAATAACCAAAATAGTGAGTTATATATGCACACACATGCTTAGTTAAGATTCATGTGAGTATTCAAGTGACTAATATTTTAGCCTTCTACCTATCTCATAGATTTCAAGCCTTCAAATGTAAAAATCATAATACCTTAAAATGTAAAACACAACTGTATTGTAAGAAATAAAAGAAATAGGGGATAATATCATTGGAAAACTATAAGCTAAAAGAAGTCATAAAGATTAAAGTTTATAAAATGCCTTAAAGTAGCTTGAGTCTGAAATAGGAGTTCTAACAAATACTATTAATAAGTAATACTAAAACAAAATAAAAGCATGCTACCAATTTCAGGACATAACTAAAATACCTACCCTAGACTAACAAATATAATATAAACAGAGTATTAGCATGTGTGGTAAAGGCTGAGTAATATCAAAAGACATGTAGCATATAAGTATGTGTTACAATTTCCCTTTCTGTCACATTGGGTGCTATTCTGATAACACTGAAATAGATGACTTCAAAACAACATACTTAGTTATGTGAAAGGTACATGTTCTTTTTATTTGTTTGCTTTAAGTCAGGAATGAGATATGCATCATAATCTTTCATTACCATAAACATACTTTTGCAGTATTATGAGTTCTCAGTCTGAACTCTTAGAAGAGAAGCTCTAAACTTAGAAGGAGGACCATAAGGGAGAGGTGAAGATTTACAGTATAGTGGAGGTTGTAGAAAGAGCAGAACAATTATATTTTTCAAATGAAAAATCTGTCATGTGTGTTTATATATGTATGTATTTGTATATGTGTGTTTGTGTGTGTATGTTTGTGTATGTGTGTATATGTGTGTGTTTATGTGTGGATGTGTGTTTGTTTGTGTATGTGTATTTTATGTGTTGTGTATGTGTATGTATATAGGCACATATGTGTTTATATTTGTGTGTGTATGTATTATATGTGTGTTTATGTGTGCATTTGTGTGGATATGTATTTATGTATGTATGTGTATTTATTTGTGTCTGTGTGTGTTTGTGTGTGTGTCTGTGTGTGTATGTGTTTATATATGTGTGTTTGTGTGTATATGTGTGGTTATGTGTGTATGTGTTTATATATGTGTGGTTAAATGTGTATTTGTGTGTACATGTGTGTGTGTTTGTGTATATGTGTGTGTATGTGTGTACATATATGTGTGTGTGCATTTGTGTGTGTATGTGTATGTAGTTGTGTATGTGTGTATGTATCTGTTTGTGTCTGTATATGTGTATGTATGTGTTTGTGTGTGTATGTGTGTATTTGTATGTGATGTATGTATGTATGTGTGTATGTTGTCATGAAAGCAGAAGAAGGGCTATTTGGGGGAGTAAATGTTCACAAAAGGACTAGAGAGAGGATGAGTAGGTCAGTGCAAGGGGAACAAATAAAAGTAAGGTGCAACAACACATAGAATTAGAAATGCCGTAATGCAAATCATTGTTCAGTGTGCTTAGGAACTAAAGAACCTGCAGAATATATTGCTAAAGTAAAATATAGTAAAATATGGAAAAATGTAAAAGATGGAAAGAAGATGACGATTTAAGGTTAAACTTAGCATTTTTAGTTGGGAATAAAAGGTGATAGTAAGCCCTGACATGATTAGAATTTTTATTAAATTCGTATTGAAGCATCTAAGGAAGGGAGGGCTTAAGCCTTTACATATGGGCAAACACTAGCTAAGGGGTTCTGGAAGCTACATGTGGAATACCTTTAAAAACTGCAAATCTTTTAATAGCTGAGTAGTACTCCATTGTGTAGATGTACCACAATTTCTGTATCCACTCCTCTGTTGAGGGACATCTGGGTTGTTTCCAGGTTCTGGCTATTATAAATAAGGCTGCTATGAACATGGTGGAGCATGTGTCCTTGTTACATGTTGCAGTATCTTTTGGGTATATGCCCAGGAGTGGTATAGCTGGGTCCTCCGGTAGTACTATGTCCAATTTCCTGAGGAACTGCCAAACTGATTTCCAGAGTGGTTGTACCGGTTTGCAATCCCACCAGCAATGAAATAATGTTCCTCTTTCTCCACAACCTCTCCAGCATCTGCTGTCACCTGAGTTTTTTATCCTAGCCATTCTGACTGGTGTGAGGTGAAATCTCAGGGTTGTTTTGATTTGCATTACCCTGATGACTAAAGATGTTGAACATTTCTTTAGGTGCTTCTCAGCCATTCGTTGTTCCTCAATTGAGAATTCTTTGTTTAGCTCTGTACCCCATTTTTTAATATTTGGTTCTCTGGAGTCTGACTTCTTGAGTTCTTTGTATACCTTGGATATTATAGCCCTCTATCAGATATAGGATTGGTAAAGATCTTTTTGCAATTTGTTGGTTGCCATTTTGTCCTATTGACAGTGTCTTTTGCCTTACAGAAGCTTTGCAACTTTATGAGGTCCCGTTTGTCAATTCTTGATCTTAGAGCAGAAGCTATTGGCGTTCCTTTCAGGAAGTTCTCCCCTGTGCCTATTTGCTCGAGGTTCCTCCCCACTTTCTCTTCTATTAGTTTTAATGTATCTGTTTT
>NW_022196905.1:180571154-180571500 GCF_008632895.1 Mastomys coucha | reverse complement strand
CCCCAGTGAAGGAGTTAGAGAAAGGACCAATGGAGCTGAGGGTTTTGCAGTCCCTTAGGATGAACAACTATGAGCTAACTAGTACCCTCAGAGCTCCCAGGCTCTCAACCACCAACCAAGGACCGCACATGGAGGGGTCTGATTGTTCTGGCAGCATGTGTATAGTAGAGGATTGCAATTTGATCATCAATAGGAGGAGAAGAGCTCGGCCCTGTGGAAGTTCTGTGCCCCAGTGTAGGGGGAATGCCAGGGCCAATAAGTGGGAGAAGGTGGGGTGCCAGGCATGGGGAGGGGAGAGGCAACAGGGGTTTGTTTTTGTTGTTTTTGTTTGTCTCTTTGTTTTTTG
>NW_022196905.1:180567634-180570949 GCF_008632895.1 Mastomys coucha | reverse complement strand
AAAAAAAAAAAACAAAAAAACAACAAAAAAAAACTGCACATCTTTTCCTGAAGTCATTACTCCCTTACCATTCCTTATCACTTTTATATTTTGCAAAAATCATTAAGTTTAATACTTGTTAGTTATTGTAGGAATAATTGGTTGTTCACTTTGCTGGTACGTGGCAAGCTTTGTTTGGCAGCTGTCAATCGATGCAAGAGAGACATGTCTAATTTTTGTCATTCTCTATGTTTGTGGGATTAGAAAACTGTTTAATTGTTTTTTTAAAAAATATTTATTTATTTATTTATTTATTTATTCACTTATTTATTTATTTAATGTATATGTGTATACCTTTGCTCTCTTGAGATGCACCAGAAGAGGGCATCAGACCCCATTGCAGATGGTTGCAAGCCACCATGTGGTTGCTGTGAATTGAACTCAGGACCTCTGGAAGAGCAGTTAATTGGGCTGGAGAGATGGTTCAGTGGTTAAAAGCAATGACTGCTCTTCCACAGATCCTGAGTTCAAATCCCAGCAACCACATGGTGGCTCATAACCATCCTTAATGAGATCTGATGTCCTCTTTTGGTGTGTCTGAAGACAGCTACAGTGTACTTACATAGAATAATAAATAATATTTTTAAAAAAGAAAACTGTTTAATTTATAGATAAATAGAATGGAACAATCTCTTTCTAAGAAAATAAAAGGTAATGTGACTTATTAAAGATTCCTTGGCATTTCTGGATATTTCTTTTTAATTGAACTATTCCTTTTACTTAAAATTTAGGTGATTTTTAATACATGCTTCATTGTATTGGATTAAGCTTTACTTTGCAGCACTTATATTCACTTCTGTTATACAATAAAATAGAATACTTAGTTGGCCTTCCACTTACAGGCCTCTTTTCACATATGTTGCACCCTAGCAGAGCAGGTCTTCTCCCCTATATATATAAAGTGTGCAGTGCAGACTGAAATGTGCATACTTACATCTTTCACTGGAACCAGAAAACACATATACATACATACGTATGAAGTGGAAACTTCTGGTTGGTATGGAAAGTCAGTTACGTCAAATGATGTTTTGCTGGGGACACAGGTAAAAGGATGCTAAAGCACTCACTTGAACAAGTGTTTTCCCAAAGCAGACAAAGAATGTTTTACTGAAGCAGACAGGTTGTCTTAGTCTGGGTTTCTATTCCTGCACAAACATCATGACCAAGAAGCAAGTTGGGGAGGAAAGGGTTTATTCAACGTACACTTCCCACACTGCTGTTGATCACCAAAGGAAGTCAGGACTGGAACTCAGGAAGCAGGAGCTGATGCAGAGGCCATGGAGGGATGTTCCTTACTGGTTTGCTTCCCTTGACTTGCTCAGCCTGCTTTTTTATGGAACCCAAGACTTCCAGCCCAGGGATGGCACCACCCACAGGGGCCCTACTCCCTTGATCTCTAATTGAGAAAATGCCCCACAGCTGGATCTTATGGAGGCACTTCCCCAACTGAAGCTCCCTTCTCTGTGATAACTCCAGCCTGTGTCAAGTTGGCACACAAAACCAGCCAGTACACAGGTGAAAGGATGTTTTGATTTAGCAAACATGTGAAAGGATGCTTGATGGAGGAATATAAATATGACCCTACAGACAGTGGGAGATGAGCACTAAACATTGATTTGTTTTGCTCTGCCTTGTTATTCTTCGCTAATGACACACATGCATTTGTTCACCTTACACAGTATTGAGCTCAACATGTGGTGATGTTGTCATTGAAAGAAACTCACACAAGAACTTCTTGTGAGGTTCCTGCAGCAGCTTGAGGCATCCATGGTTTCTCCTCAGGCCTATTGACTAGCCTTGTGGTTTCTTCGGGATTGGACTACAGCTGCTGGCTCATGCCTGGTGCTGCCTGCTGAGAGGACTAGACTGAAGTTGCTGGTTTATGTGTGGTTTCTGCCTGCCTAGAGGACTTGTCTGAAGCTGCTGAGTTACATTTGGTGTTTGCTAAAGGACTGAACTTCAGCCAAAGAAGACTGAGCTCACCTACAAAGAACTATTTTTAAACAAGTCCCCTTCCCCCATATCCTAATAACTTTTCTCTTCCGCTGCCTCTGGTGGGTTGTGGGCAAGAGAAGGGGTGGAGCCCTTATAGGCAAAAAATTTATGCCTATAGTATATCTATCTATCTATCTATCTATCTATCTATCTATCTATCTATCTATATATATATATATTATACACATACACACATATCTTTGTAGGTGTAAAGGTGTCTATGTGTATATACATATATATGTATATGTGCATAGCATATGTACATATATATGTATATATATGCTAACATGGAAACATTTTGACCTACACTCTGATCAATGCAAATTGTATTTCTCTACTCTTAAAAATAACAAATTTTTAATTTTTGAAATATCTCTGAAAAAATTTACTTCTCCTTGAACCAATGAGGAAATGCTCACCAGAACAACCTCAGTAATGTTACCAAAGTAAACATCTTGACCCAGGCAGTGCTGGAAAGGCAAACAGATGAGTCTCAGAAGAAAACTCAAAGCGTACCCCAAGATTTCTGTCCTGCGTAAGGGCAGGGACCACCTCAGGAACATTATTAAGTTCTTGTGTTTGTGTTAAATTATTGAGTAGTTAACACATAGGCAACTCTATAGTGATTTTGCTTTATTTAAATAGTGTACTTTTGGTCACTATGAGTAAGAAATAATAGCATTGTTCACTCTAGCTGCACATATTTTAATCTGTGGCTGAACTGTCAGGAACTATGCATCGTTCTCTATGAACAGCAGTTTCTGACATGGAGTCCAAGGCTGTGGTTCTTGAAGAAAGTTTGCTTCTAACACAAAAGAGATTTTCCTACTTGTCATTAGTTGTTGGGAAAAACAATATGGTTTGTCACAAAACAAAGTTACACACTAATGTAACATGGATTCAAAAGCATAACTCAGGCTTTGACATAGTAAGTGTGATTCCTAAAAGGAATTTTAAGGCCACAGCTATGGAAACTCTGCAGATAAATGAAATAGGAAACTCCATGTGAACACATTTTAATAAATTAATATGACAAAATTAATGTCATAAAACAGCCATGGCAAACCTCTTTCATATTTAAAGTTACAACGTGGGAACACATTACATTTAATGTACTCATTTCATCAACAGAACATTTTCAAGTAAAAATATGAACATTCTCTAATTGATTTATATTGCCAAAACCAAGTAAATAGTTTATTGCCATTTTTTTCTGCTCAAAATTTGCACACTTAAGCAAAAGCTAAATTTTTCAGCTTCCTTGTACAAATGCTCATGTTG
>NW_022196905.1:180545916-180567624 GCF_008632895.1 Mastomys coucha | reverse complement strand
GAGAGAGAGAGAGAGAGAGAAAGGCAAAATTCACACTTTCTTATCATACATAAAACAAATTCTGGACTACATGACAACTCAAGTGCCAACTCCAGTGAGGATGGTTTCAAGAATGCTTTGTTGAAACAGCCTTGGTTTTCTGTATTCATGTATTTTTATAGAAAAGTCTTTTTCTCCTTACTGAACACTACAATTTTCTTTCTTTCTTTTTTTTTTTACTGGATATTTTCTTTATTTATATTTTAAGTGTTATCCCCTTTCCAGGTTTCCTCCCAGAATCCCCCTATCCTATCCTATACCTACTCCCCCTGCTTCTATGAGGGTGTTCCTCCACCCACCCATCCACTCCTGCCTCACCGCCCTTGCACTCCCCTACACTGGGGTATCTATCTAGCCTCCACAGGACCAACTGCCTCTCCTCCCATGTATGACCGACTAGGCCATCCTCTACTACATATGCAGCTAGAGCCATGCATCCTCCATGTGTACTCCTTGGTTGGTGGTTTAGTTCCTGGGAGCTCTGGAGGGTACTAGTTGGTTTGTTGTTCCTCCTAAGGGGCTGTAAACCCCTTCAGCTCCTTCCCCGTGCTCAGTTCAATGGACGGCTGTGTATTAGTCAGGTACTGTCAGAGCCTCTCAGGAGTCAGCTATATCAGACTCCTGTCAGTAAGCACTTGTTGACATCCACAATAGTGTCTGGGTTTGGTGACTGTATTTGGGATGGATCCCCAGGTGGAACTGTCTCTGAATGGCCTTTCCTTCAGTCTCTGCTCCACACTTTGTCTCCGTATTTGCTCCTGTGAGTATTTTGTTGCCCTTTGTAAGAAGGACCGAAGCACCCACATTTTGGTCTTCCTTCTTCTTGAACTTCATGTGATCTGTGAACCCCAGATACAGTTTTCTTAAAGCTATATATGTCTCCTTTCTGTCAAATATGTTGATTCTAAAATTCAGTAAGGATACTCTGACTTCACTAAAAAAATCACGGGTCTTCTTACCTGAGCGACTGCAAGACAAACCTCTTTTTTTTTTTTTTAATTCTTCACCTTAGTGTTGTAGAGTGTTCCTACTTACATTTTACTGCACATGTGGATATATGTCAGATTTTGGGAAAGGAGAGCTCAGAACATGCGTTGCATGCCTCATCACAGGCTAGAAAAACTTACTTCACATTCAGGGCACAGTATTTTAACTTCTTGTGGAACTTGACATCTGAATAGCAAAGAAGAATATTGTCTACCTTATTTCTTTCATAGTGTGACGATTACCTACATGATATATTCTCCAGCTAAAATAATAATAGGATTTTAAAAATTCTTTCTGTAACTCACTGGGCTCATTAGGTACTGATGGGATAGATATGACCCCAAGCTGGTAAATATTGTATATCATAAGTTAACAAGGAAAGAAAGAAGGAATATAGGATTTATTTCTAGCTATGCTGCCTGGATGAAAGAGCTTTCTCTAGTGTTTTCATTGTAGTTTTCTTCTTTAGTCTCAAAATGATGTTATCGCTCTGACTGTTTCAGTAAAAGAAATTCGAGAGTGCATTCGCAAGGTACCAACATGAATTCTTGCTAGTTTTATAACCAAACCCAATTTAGAAGCAATTTCTAATAAAAACATTAAATCTTCACATTTAATTTCATATAACTTCAAGGCACTACTTTTGTCTTCTGACTGAGCACTAGATTGTAGAATTTCAACAATTTTCTTTTTTTTTCTTTTTTCTTTTTTAACATTTTTCTTACACACATAGAACAGTATTATTAATTTGCTCTTGGGGTTTCTTGGTTTCTTCGGTTAGATTAGTACTGGTCTAGGGACAACATTACCACATAAAGCTTTCTATAATCCCAAAACTACACCCAGAATAACCTTCCAAAATATTCCATTTACTCTGGGGGGATTTTCATTTACATATAGGTGTAATAGCAATAAATAATAATAAGCAAATAAACCATTCCTATCAAAACAATGAAAGGTATACTAAATAAAATATCAATTTATAAAAATAATCTCAGTTCTTATTAAAATATGAAAAATAAAGGAAGCCAAATATCTTTATTTTCTATTCTATTGAAAAATATGGATAAATCTATAGAGTATATTCTTTCTAATAGAGATTAAAAACCTGAAAATATTTCAGGTGCCTAGTATGGGATTTTATAAGTAGTCTCAATAGGCTTTGGCATTCTTAGTTTCTGTTGAATTTTAGTTTTAGAACATTAATTATATATTAGCACACTCTATAATTATTATAATTACAAATATGTGATTAATCACACTAATTATAATATTACTACACAATATTTATTAGCTATAAAACTGACTCTTTATAACTTATGGAGTAGGAGTGACTATAACTTATGGAGTAGGAGTGACTTTTTATTTTTTTCTTCAAACAGTTTTAATTTCAATAATTTTATTATAGAGTTTTACAAAGGTATTATAAATGGAAATATTCTTTGCTCATATAATTTCTATCAAGACAATATTTTGTTGGCCAAATATAACTTGATCACACTTTATCAATCCTATACAATTTTTCTAGGCACAAGCAGTTATAAATCTCAGGTATGCTGCTGAATAGAAAGTCGTATCTTTGTTAGCAATAAATCAACAAATCCAATTAAGAAAACGTGTAACTCCTAAATTTTGAAAAGACAGTATAGTCAGCTTTCAGTTTTATGGGATCAGCAGTTTAGAGCAAGTACACATAAAACAAGATTAAATATATTATTCAAGAAATGGACCATCAAATTCCATTGTTTAATCAGCAGAAAAGATTTGTCAAGGGGATAATCTATTACATTGCTGCTGTCAGTTTAATGGAAGCCTGGATCCTGGTTTGTCATGCACCTGACATCTTATGTTGAGGAGTAATAGGTTGATCTCTTCAGCGACCATAGGTAGAAAAGTAATTGTTTTACTTAGTTTGATAAATGAATCTAATTTATGTATTTATTTTTGACACATGTAATTGGATTAACGGCTACTTCAGCATGAATATTGGCTTGGTTTTCAACAGAGTAATTTTTCTTAACGTATGATTTTATAAATACAGTGAATATTTGAGTATTAGAAAACCTTTGCATTTTCAGATTATCATAATCATATTTGCAATGATCTATATTTTAGAACACATGCAGTTCCAGGCTTATAGAGCATGGGTAGTCAGCATATATTCTTCTCTTCACATAAAATGGCATTGAAGTACAAATGGGCAGAATAGCCCTCCAATGCTCTGCTAATGTAAATTTTAATTATCCAAATGTCTAAAACATTTTATTAAGTAATAGGCTACCACCCTGAAAGGAAGCATGTATGCGTAAAAATCATTTTAAAAATTTACCACACCTTAGATTTTGTGAATAATGCTGCAATAAGCCCTGGTGTACAATTATCTCTGTAAAACATTGGAATCCCTAAGGCAAATACCTGGAGTATTACAGTTGGATCAAGTAACATTTGGGTTTTAGACTTTTGTGGTACTTTCATTCTGACTGCAACAGTGGCTAGACTAGGTTCTTAACAGAGGAAATAAGTATTCCCTTTGTTAGTATCCCTAATAACATTTGTTGTTGTCTCTAATTGATCTATAATATTAATGTAATAAAATGGAATCCCAATGTAGCATTAGTTTGCATCTCCTTAGGGCTATCCTGTTAATTTTTTTAATATATATATATATATGTATATATATATATTTGTATATACATATATATATTATATTTATCCATTTTTACTTCATCTTTGGGGAAAATTCTGTTTATTTTCTTCTCCAATTAAGGGATTTGGCTCTATTCTGTTTCTTTTCTGATGTTGTTGGTTGTTGAAAATGCTGTTTTTTCCCCACCGGATGGTTTTAGCTCCTTTGTCAAAGATCAAGTGACCATAGATATATGGGTTCATTTCTGGGTCTTCAATTCTATTCTATTGATCCACCTGCCTGTCTCTGTACCAATACCATGTAGTTTTTATCACAATTATTTTGTAGTACAGCTGAGGTCTGGGATGCTGATTCCCCCGGAAGATCTATTGTTGAGAATAGTTTTTGATATACTGGGTTTTTTATTATTCGAGATACATTTGGGAATTGCTCTTTCTATGTTTGTGAAGAATTGCATTGGAATTTTGATGGGGATTGCATTGACTCTGTAGATTGCTTTAGGTAGGATGGCCATTTTTACTAAACCCAGTAGCAAATTATCTCTGGTACTATAGGAGAGGCTAACATACAATTACTGCTGCTGTTATCAATACTATATAAATATTCAGCAGACATCATTTGTGATAGAATTTTGTTATGCTTTTTAACATAAAATAATTCCCTTTAATCAAAATCCTCTTATTTACAAGTTCACATTCGTTTTTATCTGTTGGAGCCTTTCAAAAGTAGTCTACATCAATATTTTTTATTTTTACATTTTATTTTTATTTATATTCTGATTTGGTATATGGTATATGATATCATATGTAGTATATCTTAACTACCACATAAGAAGTTTCTATTATATTTTTTCACATCTACATTTCAGTATTAATTCTTTTGTTAAGGATAGCTTAAATTTGTTTATTCAAAACCTACTTAATCATCTGATTTTCTATATGCATCAATAGTGCATAGTGTTTTTCCAACAAAATTTTCCAGTAAATATTTTTAAATTCTTGTGAAATCATTTGCTATGTGAGTGCTGGAATGAATGGAATGCTACTTCTCAGCTCCATTCAAATACTTCTTCATTTTTCATTGTGCTACAGTGAATTCCAGTTTTTGTTCCCCTAGGTTCCCTTGATAACAGACTTCCAGGAAGATGCAACCAATGGTGAAGATCTCATATTAGATTGGAAGATGAAGATGGAAGCATCCTTTCTGTCTGTTTCTTTAGTGTCTCTGGTGGCATTAGGGGGTTGCATATGGAGGTGAATTGATGACCTATCAGCACCTGTAGGTGTTATAGCTGCCAATACAGTGGGGATTTCATCGGGACCAGTGATATGAATGCACAGGCAGTCAGAGCAGACGTGGATCTCTGTCTTTAGCAGACAAGATAGTGTGTAGTCTTATGATGCTATTGTCAGCACAGTATTGAAAGACAATCTTTTTTTTTTGAAAGACAATCTTAATCTCCATAACATACTCTTTCTTCCAATGTTTTCCACTTTTGGTGTTTCTTGTCCCAACATTTTAATAAATTTATGAGACTCTGGAAAGTCTCATAACAAATTTAATTTCAAGTTAAACTTCCTCCACCTGAAATGTCTGCAGTTCATGCTATTGGAAATAGAGACCAAAAGAACTTTATTCCAGTTTTCAGTTTGGGGCAGAAATCAAGATGGTATACCTTCACAAACAGGTATCAGTTTTTTCCCAACTGACTTTTATAGAGTTTTGATAGACTCAAGACAGTACATCTTATTTCTAAACAGCCTTCACTTACAGAACATTTTTTTTGTTGTATTGGTCTGAACTCTTCCACTGTTTCTCCTTCTAAGTTTCTTTTTAGAATAACTCATATTCATTACCCCGGATTAGGTTCTGAGGGTGTTTTGCTTAGATAACTCCATCAATTTTAATACAAAGAGCTGTCAAAATATTCTGTGGTGCTGGAATTTTTCTTGCTATAGAAAGCATTTAAACACCTGCATTTCATATAATTGAAGGATCTTACATTAATCAAGCATTTAAAACTCGAGTATATTGAGATAGAATTATGTAAAATAAAATGTGTCCTTCCTAACTATGTAGTTTAAAAGGCATTGGCAATGTATGCAAATTTTATGGCCAAAGTTCTGCATGCTCATTTAGGGGTAGTTCTCTTATCCTACACTTGGTCCCTTGAAGCCATCAATGTGTCCTGTTTTGTCATTCCTTTTTCTTAGGGCAGTTTCCTCTATAATAAAACATCCCATCCAGGAGGGAGGTTTGCAAAAAAATCAGGAATTAACTCAGATACTGAGGCTCATAAATAACTCATAAGTCTCAGGAAGTCCCTACAATGTCTGAGATCCACAAGGTTTATCCCAAGGTTTAATAAATGACAGGAACTGCTGAGAAAGGTGCTCTTATCTGTGACATTGTCTGCCAGGCATACAGAGGACTTGGGGAAACAGTTCTTAAAAGTCCTCACCCAGGCTTTGGTGGTTTTCTCAGTGATGCATCTGCCATTGATTCATCCACACACACTCCTGCAAACAGAGAAATCATACAGCTTTGTAAAATTTGAATATTGACCATTGTATGCAAAACATAGCTTTAGAGCTTTGATCAAAAGTACTTGTCAGTATATGGTATGAATTAATCAATTTATTCATCCACATTCTGCTGTTTTCCATATAAATCAATAATTCTTAAGACTGTGTATTGATTCAGGCAAGGGCTGGGCATTGGTGTAACTGCTGGAGAACCAAACAAACTGATTCCTTAGACAGAATCTTGAAGCTAATGCAAATATACGTGACGATTCATCTTAAATCTACTGTAAGGATTATTTAGTTCTACTTCCTATGAGCAAATAAATAAAAGTCATGAAGAGAAACCTGGAGAAAATACAAACATAGAGGAGACTCAATTTAAAAATTGAAAGTTCTTTGTATATATTGGGTATTAGCCCTCTATTGAATGTATAATTGGTAAAGATCTTTTTCCAATCTTTGGTTGCCTTTTTGTACTATTGACAGTGTCCTTTGCCTTACAGTGTCCTTTGCAATTATATGAGGTCCCATTTGTCGATTCTTGATCTTACAGCTCAAGCCATTGGTGTTCTGTTTAGGAATTTTTCCCCTGTGCCCACATGTTTGAAGCTCTTCCCCACTGTCTCTTGTATAAGTTTCAGTATATCTGGTTTTATGTGGAGGTCTTTGGTCCACTTGGACTTGAGCTTTGTACAAGGAGATAAGAATGGGTTGATTTTCATTCTTCTACATGTTGGCCTCCAGTTGAACCAGCACCATTTGTTAAAAATGCTGTCTTTTTTCATTGGATGGTTTTAGCTCCTTTGTCAAAGATCAAGTGACCATATGTCTTCAATTCTATTCCATTGATCTTCCTGCCTGCCTCTGTACCAATACCATGCAGTTTTTATCACTATTGCTCTATAATACAGCTTGAGGTCAGGGATGGTGATTCCCCCCATAAGTTTTTTTATTGCTGAGAATAGTTTTTGCTATCCTGGTATTTTTATTATTCCAAATGAATTTGGAAGTTGCTGTTTCTTACTCTATGAAGAATTGAGTTGGAATTTTGATGGGGATTGCATTGAATCTATAGATTGCTTTCGGCAAGATGGACATTTTTACTATATTAATCATGCCAATCCATAAGCATGGGAAATCTTTCCAAGAACTCAAGAAGTTAGATGCCAGAGAACCAAATAACCCTATTAAAAATGGGGTACAGAGCTAAATAAAAAATTTTCAACTGAAGAATATCGAATAGACGAGAAGCACCTAAAGAAATGTTCAGCATACTTAGTCATCAGGGAAATGCAAATCAAAACTGAAATCTACCTCATACCAGTCAGAATGGCTAAAATAAAAACCTCAGGTGACAGCAGATGCTAGTAAGGATGTGGAAAAGGAGGAACTCTCCTTCATTGCTGGTGGGAATGCAAGCTGGTACAACCCCTCTGGAAATCAGTTTGGCAGTTTCTCTGAAAACTGGACATAGTATTGGACCTGAGGACCTATCTATACCACCCGTGGGCATATACCCAGAAGATGCTCCAGCATGTAATAAGGACACATGCTCCACTATGTTCATAGCAATTTTATTTATAATAGCCAGGAGCTGGAAAGAACCCAGATGTCCTTCAATAGAGGGATGGATACAGAAAATGTGGTACATTTACACAATGGAGTACTACTCAGCTATTAAAAACAATGAATTCATGAAATTCTTAGGCAAATGGGTGGATCTGGAGAATATCAACCTGAGTGAGGTAACCCAATCACAAAAGAACACACATGGTGTGCACTCATCCATGATAAGTGGATATTAGCCCCAAAGCTCCAAATAACCAAGATACAATTCATAGATCACATGAAGCTCAATAAGAAGGAAGACCAAATTGTGGGTACTTCTGCCCTTTTTAGAAGGAGAACAAAATACTCACAGTAAAAAATATGGAGATAAAGTATAGAGACCAAACAAAAGGCCACCCAGAGCCTGTCCTACCATCCCATATACAGTAACCAAACCCAGACACTATTGTGGATGCCAAGGAGTGCATGCTGAAAGGAGCCTGACATGGCTGTCTTCTGAGAGTCCCTGCCAGAGCCTTACAAATACAGAGGCAGATGTTAGCAGCCAACCATTGGACTGAGCATGGGGTCCCTAATAGAGGACTTAGAGAAGGGACTGAAGGAGTTGAAGGTGTTTGCAACCCATGGAGAGAACAGCAATATCAACAAACCAGAACACCCCCACCCCGAACTCCCAGGGACTAAGCCATCAACAATGGAGTGCACATGGCTCTAGCTGCATATGTAGTAGAGCCTTGTCATGCACCAATGGAATGAGATGATAGGTTCTTGGTTTTATGAAGGCTTGATAGATACACAGGTGTAGAGGAATTGAGGATGGGGAGGTGAGAGTGGGTGGGTGGGTGGAGGAACACCTCATAGAAGCAGGGGGAGGGAGGGTATGTTTCAGGGAGGGAAACCTGGAAAGGGGACAACATTTGAAATGTAAATTAAGAAAATACCCCCCCAAAAAAGTCAAAAGTCAGAAGACAGAGATTCCTTTGGCTTTGACTATTCCTGGCTTTTATGAAATGAAGACACATGGAAGAGAGATCATACTGAATTTTTTATTTATTTATATGTTTGGCTGATGAATCTTGTGAAGAGTTTATGGGAAATAGATATCAGGTGTTATTTAAAATATGTAACAAACAGTTAGTAGTGAGCCCTAGACAAGTGGAGTGGAAAATGACTTTTGAATTTACCAATGGCCATAGAGACGAGCTCAGAATGTGGCCACTGAGCCCCAGATAGCTGAAAGAGACATTCAAGGTATGAGGAGAGGAAATCTGGAGCTACAAAAGATAGAATCCCCTATCTATGCCTACTGATACCTAGCCTGAACACAAGTCTAATTCTAATTTTAGTAAATTATATAATCCAGAGCCACTTTTCATTCTGAATCTTTTTTTTGGGGGGGGGGGTTGAGACAGGGTTTCTCTGTATAGCCCTGCCTGTCCTGGAACTCACTCTGTAGACCAGGCTGGTCTCGAACTCAGAAATCCGCCTGCCTCTGCCTCCCAAGTGCTGGGATTAAAGGCATGCACCACCACTGCCCGGCTTCATTGTGAAACTTATAAGAGCTTTCAACTTTTAAATTATTGGGAGTATAGGCACTTTCATATACAATAAAATGTAACATTTACTTGAGACTGAGTAAAAACTGTTTCTTATTCCTTAACTAAACATAAGTATTAGTATATTTCTTGTTGTATATGTCTAGTTGATGTGTTTTATTTTTTAATTATTTTTAATTTTTTGCATTGCAATTAAATATTTTATTTTTCATGTTATTGTTTTATTTTTAATTATTTTTATTATTAGAGAAATATTTGATATGATTTAAGAATATGGCTTAAATCTTGATTAACACCAATATTGAATTCTTTTAAATATTCTTAAGAGAGGCTCAAGTTAAACTTACACAGTCTAATTTTCATTGTAGAGTATAGGATATTATAAATATATTAGAACTGTTTTTAAGTTTGGACTTTTTATTTCATTTATAATTAATACAATGTCAAAACTAGATTATGATTTGAATCCAAAATTAGAAAAATTATCATTTACATCCTTTGTGGAGTCTGATCCATATTTTATAATCTTGACATGATGGATTTACTTTTGTCTACTACTACTATAAAACACTACTATTACTATAAAATTTGAAAGTTTTATGGTAAGCACACTTTAATTTTCTAATATGCTAGCCTCCTTTCTTGTTAAACATGTTTTTTCTTTTTATAGCTATGAACATAGATAACTTATTATGAAGTCAGTAATGGGAAAACAATTCCTTCCTAAACTTGTTACTAACAGGATGTTGATACATGTATTGAATTAGTTTAATGGTTTTATAACATCATGTCTAGGAATATCATTAAATTAAGGAAAGAAAATGAAAATACTAGATTTTTACATAGAAAAAAATAAAAGTATTTTCTACACTTACTTAAATATGCACACAAAATACTTATTTTAACTTTAAAGCCAAAGACCTTTCATCTTGTAAAACTATAATAACATGCATCATGTAATAACTTACAATATGCCATTATAATATAAAAGTCTGTTTGGTATTTTTATAGCCTCATTTTAGAGTCAGTTATTACATTTTTAGGATCAAAAATTTTATCTGCCAAAATTAAACAAATATAGAACAAATTTCACTTTTCAGTATTTTTAATCCAAACTCTGAAATACTATTTAATATTAACTGACAAGGGCTATCTTAGTTAACTTAAACATGAGAGATTATTATTTCTAGGAAGGAAGTTTGCAAAGATACTCTATAGATTCTATATTATTATTTGATTATTAAATTGTGCAACGAGGTTATAAGATTAAAACCATCTCTTGATAGGTGGTATGCATTTTTGAATGTCTTAATATCAAGGGTTAGTCTAGTTAGGTTTGGCTTTTTTTTATATACTAGTGTCTATTAGCACCCCCGTGCTCTTTATCATTGAGGGAGAAAGGAAAGGGAGATTGAATTCAATCATCAAATCCAGACACTATTGTGGATGCCAGCAAGTGCTGGCTGACAGGAGCTTGATATAGCTGTCTCCTGAGAGGCTCTGACAGTACCTGACTAATACAGAAGTAGAGGCTCACAGTCATCCATTGGACTGAGTACAGGGTCCCCAATGAAGGAGCTAGAGAAAGGACCCAAGGAGCTAAAGGGTTTGCAGGCCCTTAGGACGAACAACAATCTGAACTAACTAGTAGTACCCTCAGAGCTCCCAGGAACTAAACCACCAACTAAAGAGTACACATGGTAGGACTAATGGCTCCAGCAGCATATGTATAGCAGAGGATGGCCAAGTTGGTCATCAATGGGAGGAGGGGCCCTTGGCCCTGTGAAGGTTCTATGCCCCAGTTTAGGAAATGCCAGGGCCAGTAAGCAGGAAGGGGTGGAGTGGTGAGCGGGAGTTGGGGGGAGGGAACAGGGGTTTGTTTTAGTTTTTGGTTTCTTTTCTTTTCTTTTCTTTTCTTTTTCTTTTGGAGGGGAACCTGGGAAAGGAGACATTGTAAATAAAGAAAGCATCAAATAAAAAACAATCTCTCAAAAAAGAAAAAAAAAGGAAAAAAGTTAAAGGAGCTGTGGCTCTAAAGGCTCTTAAAAAACATTACAGAGGTTGCATAAAATTATTTATTAAGTTGCAGTTCTATGTATTGTATATCATACTAGTTAAAATATCATTTTCAGTATCAAATGTGAATTCACATCTTTTTTTATAACATTTGAATTCTAAGTGGTTTTTTGCTTTTGACTTTCTTTTTTCAAGAATATTTTCAAATAGAAATTTTAATGGCCTAATAATATATAGTAACTAATAACTAAAATCTTCCATTGATGTAGTAATAATACAGTCATTATTACTTTTGTCAATGTTGGGACAGAAAGCAAATATTCAGAAATGATCATCATAAATTTATCATAACTGAAATCAATCCACTTATCTTTTCTTGTGAACCAATTAAACTTGATTAAAATCAGCTTCACATTTGCCACTTAGTCATTATCATTGGAAATATTATTTGAATCTATGCATTTAAAATAGAAAAGACAGATTATTAAATGAATTTACTTAACATTTATCCTGAGTATTTCCTAACAGAAATTTCAAAGCAGAAAGATGCAGGATAGCAATTTTTTTAAAGATATTTAAACCATATCCTAGAAGATCAAGAGTAATAGAAATGAATGTTACAAATATTTTGTGGTGATTGATATAATTTATATTTTCCTTTATGTAAAAACTTATTGTATTGACATGCCATAGGTCTTCAGGAGTGATCAGGACCAGTAGCAACAGTGTGTTCATGATTCTTTGATATACCATTCTCTGAATCCAACTTACAACATGATTTGTGTTTAATTATGTCCTCTACCTTCCTAAAGATACCAAGGTCTTAATATCCAGCCTTTGATAACAAGAGGTAACTTGAAAAAAGGATTGTGGCAAACATAATCAAGTTAAAAACAAAGCCTGGATAGTGTGTCATATTGCAATATACTCAGTGTTTTTACAAAAGAAAATCTAAACCTAGGGAAGGACACATAGTGAGGAACATGTGAAGGTCTATAGATAGCCATGGGGCTGATGTGATTCATGTAGAGCCAAAGAATTCCTGGATTTACTGAATACTGAGAAAGGCCCAAATATTCTTCTCTAGAACTTTCAAAGGAAGCATGACAATGGATCACATACTTCAATACCCCGGACCTCTGAGACAACACATCTCTGAGTTTGATCTTCAGATGTGTAGTACTTGGTTATAGCTCTCTGAGTATACAACTTCTGATTGAATTTGGAGCAGGAGGGAGAGTATAGGTCATACTTTTGTATCCAGAACAGGAAACAGGGACTCTGGCTTTGACCTCATTTCTACTCTACACCCATGAATAAACATCAAAGTTTCAGAAATCAAATTTGCTAAATGCAGAATTCATATTGTTCTTTTTTACCTTTCCAAGAAGCCAGGAGCCTGAAATAATGAAGAAAAAAATAAAGAGGAGAGAACATACTTCTCTTATGAAACCTTCCTTGGAAATGTCTCATGGAATAAGTAATTTATCAATAATGTACTAACTGTATTAGCTTTCTTTAACTGCTTTAGCAAAATGCCATAAACTTAGTTGCTGACAGCACAAATTTATCTTTTATCGTTTTGAACGTCAGAAATACAAAATCAGCATTTCTGGGATGAAATCAAGGTATTGGCAGAATTGATTCTTCTGGAAGCTCCAAGGGAGAATCAATTTCTTTGCTTTTACCAAGGACTCACCTTTTTGGCTAGTGGCTCTCTTCCACCTTCAAATTCAGCAGCCCAGGCCTTCCTGTCCTTCCTCTTGGATGTTCCTTTCACTGTGTCACTGAGCAGCCTACTTTCCATGACCAAGGATCCTTTGATCGCCTCATGCCCCAGGTAACCAAGAACAATCTATACCTCTCCAAATCTTTACTTTAGCTATACATCCAAGAGTCTATCTACTATGTTATATGAATTGTTTATAGATTAGGGTATTAAGATACAGTCATCTTTGTGAAACAGGAATAAGTTGTCTGCAAAATATGTAGCTTTAAATAATGGTTAAATCTTCAACATAAAACATAACTTTCTGCAGTTGTTCCTAAAGGAAAATACGCAAAAACCTCTACCAACCTAGTGTGTCTCCTATGTCATCACTATGATAATGTTTTCATTACTTTAGATCATTTTATTATTGGGCATATGTGCTGAAACACTTAGATCTCTGTGCAGTAAGACTGATGTCTTAATTCAGAGAGGAGGTCATGCTTAAATAAATAAATAACTGATCTACTATTCTACCCTCAGATCAGGAGACATCTTGTAAAAAGGCAAATGATTTTAAGTGAAAGAATTGATCAAAGATAACTACAGTAACAGGGATGTTTCACAGAACCTGATACTTGCAGAGTATTGAGTTAATACAGGATTAAATTCCTATAGACGAGAACTAAAAAGAACTTAAGTAATTAACTGAGATTATTGATTGGCAATCTTAAATTAATTGAAGAAGGAAGCAAAGTAGTAAGCACACGGATATGGATTTTCTGGATAAGAAATATATATTCATCACTTTTAGTTTCTATTCTAAAGACATACTATTCTTTCTTTTAAATTTTTTGTCTTTATTTATTTATTTACACTCCAGATTTTAATCCCCCCACCACATCCACCCTCTAACATTTCCACATCTCATACCTCCTCCCCACCCCCCAGTCTCCATGAGGATGTCCCCACCAACCACCACCCACCCCACCAGACCTTTAAAACCCCAGGACTCCCAGTCTCTAGAGGGTTAGGTACATCTTCTCTGACTGAACACAGACCCAGCAGTCCTCTCCTATATATGTGTTGGAAGCCTCATATCAGCTGGTGTATGCTGCCTGGTTGGTGGTCCAGTGTTTGAGAGATCTCTGGGGTCCAGGTTAATTGAGACTGCTGGTCCTCCTTCAGGGTTGCCCTTCTTCTCAGCTTCTTTCAGCTTTCCCCAATTCAACCACTGGGGTCAGCAGCTTCTTTCCATTGGTTGGGTGCAAATTGCATCTGACTCTTGTGGCTGCTTATTGGGTCTTTCGGAAGGCAGTCCTAATAGGTTCTTTTTGTGAGCATTCCATAGCCTCAGTATTAGTGTCAGGCCTTGGAACCTCCCCTTGAGCTAGGTGTCACTTTGGGCCTGTCACTGGACTTTCTTTTCCTTAGGCTCCTCTCCATTTCCATCCTTTCAGTTCTTTCAGACAGGAACAATTACAGGTCAGAGTTTTGACTGTGGGATGGTAACCCCTTCTCTCTCTTGATGCCCTGTCTTCCTACTGGAGGTGGACTCTGTAAGTTCCCTCTCCCTACTGTCAGGCATTTCATCTAAGGTCCCTCCCTTTGAGTCCTGAGAGTCTCTCACCTCCCAGGTATCTGATACATTCTGGAGGATCTCCCCAAACTCCTACCTCCCAAGAGTGTCTGTTTCCATTCTTTCTGCTGGCCCTCAGGGCCCCTCTCTCCCCAACCAACTGTCCACTTTCTCTCCCAGGTCCCTCCCTCCCTCCCCACTTGCGATTGCTTTCTTCTCCCTCCAAAGTGGGACTCAGGGGTCCTCACTTGGGCCCTTCAACTTGTTGACCTTTTTGAATTCTGTAAACTGTATCTTGGGTATTCTGTACTTTTCTTTTTTTCTTTTCTTTTAAATTTTTAATGTTTATTTTTTTATTTTTATTTTTGGCTAATATCCACTTATTAGTGAGTACATACCATGCATGTCATTTTAGGTCTGAGTTACCTCACTCAGGATGATATTTTCTAGTTCCATCCATTTGCCTAGAAGACTGACGGTGTCCTCATTCTTAATAACTGAGTAGTATTCCATTGTGTAAATGAACCCCATTTTCTGCATCTATTCCTCTGTTGTTGGACATCTGGGTTGTTTCCAGCTTCTGGATATCACAAATAAGGCCACTATGAACATAATGGGACACCTGCCACTGTGGCATGGTGGGGCATCTTCTGAGTATATTCCCAAGAGTGGTATTGATGGGTCTTCAGGTAGATCTATTTCTAATTTTCTAAGTAACCTCTAAATTGATTTTCAGAGTGGTTGTACCAGTTTGCCATCCCACCAGCAATGGAGGAATGTTCCTCTTTCTCCACATTCTCTGCTATCATGTGTTGTCACCTGAGCTTTTGATCTTAGCCATTCTGATTGGTGTAAGGTGGAATCTCAGGGTTGTTTTGATTTCCATTTCTCTAATCACTAAGGACTTCGAACATTTCTTTATGTACTTCTCAGCCATTAGAGATTCCTCTGTTGTGAATTCTCAGTATAGTTCTATACCCCATCTTTTGATTGGGTTGTTTGGCTTTTTTGGTGGTTAACTTCTTGAATTCTTTACATATTTTGGATATTAGCCCTCTAATATCCAAATATTAGATGTGCCTAATCTTTGCAAGACTTGATGCCCCAGGGAAGGGGGATGCCTAGTGGGGGTGGTAGAGGGGAAGCACCCTCTTGGAGGCAAGGGGAAGAAGGAATGGGATGAGGAACTGTGGGAGGGGGACCAGGAGGTAGGGCGATGACTGGAATATAAATAAAAAATAAATAAAATAATTTTTAAAAAGTGTTGGTGGTGTTACTCTTATTTGTGAATAGGAGAGGCTATTTAGAAGTGAAAAATACTATTTAAAATGTCAATATAGATTTATACAAATTAGAAATCACAAGTGATAGTATAGTATAGTATAGCTTCTCACTCATGGTGTGTTGTTCTGATCACATGACGTAAGATTTCAATGATACCTCATGTAATGGTAGTACGCCAGATATCTATCCTTTCCCTTTAAAAGATTTTCTTTCCCAGGAAATGAAAACAATAAACAGTACTACCAACTGAATCTCCTGATCACATGCTAATGGTATAAGAATTGTCAGCTTTAGGATGGTTCTTATTAAGATTTATTTATTATATATAAACTTTCTCATGGAAAACCAACTGTAAATTTGTATATTATCAATGTAATGTCCTATTCAGAACATAGTATGAACATGGTTTGGTGGACAATGGACAAAATACTACCTCCCCAAAGATGTCCACACACTTTTCTGTGGAATCTATGGATATGTCCCCTCATTGAGTTATAGATGGAATTAAAGTTCCTAGTCAGATGGCTTTAAGGTACAGATAATCTCTCTGGTTATTTGTGAATGTACAATGTCATCATAAAACTTAAGTTTAGAAGAAACCAAGAGCAAAATTAAGAAAAGTATATTTTGAGAATATATTGAAGAGACTGTTTGGCTTTGGAGAGAAAAAAACTGACTTGGGAATAGTGCCAGTTTGTAAGTGGAGGCATAACTCTGTCAATCCTTTGCTTTTAGCCCAGAGATGTAACATTGGGATTTTGACCACAGAAGAGTTAAGGTACTAAAGTGATATTTCAAACCACTAAGTTGTGGTAACTTATGCTTCCATTAAAAATAATTACAGTGATTTATAATCCAGTGATTTTTTTTTCAATTGGTAGCATGCAAAGTGTTTGGCGAACTTATTACTAAATACAAGTGATGGTGTTACCAGTAGTTGTGTTCTGGAGCCTGGAGTGGACAAATCTCGGCAAAACAAACATTGCCTTTTATTCAAAGAATTTAAAATCAAGGGTCAGAAGGCTTTCCAAAGAAACAAAATAATATTTGTATCAAAATGATATTAAAGATTAAGAGGAATATACTTCCAACTTTGACACTGGGCCATATTAGTGAAAATACTCAATATACTTTTCTTATTATTCTGGTTATTCTCTGTGAATCTAAAGTTAGCTTTTCTAATTCCCTGACAGAAGGAAAAGTAGAAGTTGGGGTTCAGAATATATAGCTACAAATATATTGTTAGCTACAGTTTTTCTAGACTGCTTGTTACTATCTGTAATAGGGAGTGCTGCAATAGGTACTAAGCATTTAGCAGCAGGTAGACTGTAACATTATATTATTTATTTCTGTTTTTTTAAAAATTATTATTCTTTCATTCTTTTTTTACAGGTACAGTCATTATCCCCCTCCTAGTCTGTCCCCTGACCATTCCTCATCCAATTCTTCTCCCCAGTCTACAAGATGTCCTTCCACACCCCACCAGATTTCCCCTGGGGCCTCAAGTCTCTTGAGGGTTAGGTACACCTTCTCTCACTGAGGCCAAACTAAGCAGTCCTCTGATGTATATGTCTGGGACTCAGACCAGCTCATGTATACTTCCTGGTTGGTGCTTTAGTTTCTGAGAGATCTCAGGGGTCCAGGTTATTTGAGACTGCTGGTCTTCCTATGGAGTTACCCTCCTCTTCAGCTTCTTCCAGCTTTTCCCTAATTCAACCACAGCAGTTCCTGATTTCTTTCCATTGGTTGGGTGTAAGCATCTGCATCTGACTCTTTCAGCTGACTGTTGAGCCTCTCAGAGGGAAGTAGGAGCTGGGGGTTGGGGAGCTCTAGGATGTACCAGAGACCTGGGAGGTGAGAGCCACTAACGACTCCAAGGGACGGACCTTAGATGAAATGCCCTACAGTAGGGAAAAGGAACTTGTGGAGTCCATCTCCAGTAGAAAGACAGGGCATTGAGTAGAGGGATGGAGTTGTCATCTCATGGCCAGAATCTCTGACCCAGAATTGTTCCTGTCTAGGGGAAATGCAGAGACAAAAACAGAGAAGAGACTGAGGGAAAGGAGGTACAGTGGCAGGCAGTTGGGATCCAGCTCAAGGGAAGGCTCCAAGGCCTGACACTATTACTGATGCTATAGTGGGCAAACATTATATTCTTACAGCAATAGTTACACCAAAGTCTCACTCAGTGAGCAACTAAGTTTTTGGTGTGACCTATAGGAATATGGATGAAGGTTTACTTATAAGACAAAGGGTATTTCAAAGACAACTCCAGCAACAAAACAAAACACTAACAGGAGTAATGACTTCCAAAAGTTGTGACCCTGAATTATAGATAGCTAGACTTGGGACAGTGTCTCCTCCAGGTAGCTCAGGTGGCTTGAGTCTCTTCCTCCAGCGGTTGTTTATTACTTCAATAACCTTGACTGGGTTACTATACATCTTGATATTTTTGTGAACTTCTTAAAACTTATAAATTACTTATTTCCCAAGTCATATGAGCTTCTATCCTCCTTCCTGGAGGAAATGTTTAAACTTAGAACATCCTGAGTTTTGAGGACTCTCTTTCAGGGATGAGCCAGTTCGACTTGGAGAAAATCAAGTCATGGTACTTCTATAGAGCACCTTCATAGTCATATAGCACTTGGGATCAGAACATTAAAAGATCTTCTGATGAAACAATGGAAGTCTGGATGAATATTCTGTGTAGGAGGGAACAAGGCAGATGAAATGGGAATGGAGAGAGAATTGGTCACCTGGAGTCTTAGTCTGTGTGTGTTTGTACTGAGATGAGATGAAAACTGTCCCATCTCTTTAACACAAATGTTAAACATTTAACCATATACTGTTACTTTTATCTTTGACCAAGTTAAACAGCCTTCTAAGCATAGAATTTGATATGTGTCAAGCCTGCCTAACCTCACATATTTCCTTAATTTCACCTTTATAAAAAAACTTTTGTTTGATTAAGGCCTAGAACAACTAACTTATTCCACGATAGTTAATTTACACACTAGATTTGTGGCCAGTTAAAAGCATTGCCTCTGGTTTGCCTTCAGTCTAATAGTTACAAGCCCAAGCTGTTCTTTGATCATAACTTAACACTGAATAGTGTTTTGAGATTTTTTTTTTGCTAAAATATTGGTGCCTAAAATATTAGCAGGTTCTGTTCAGAGAATTTATTACTCCTCCCTAGTCCCAAATTCCTTGCTTCCCCAACAGATTGTGTGTTGAGTTACAAGATTAGATACCATGTAAATATATAATAAATGAGTATAATCATTTCTACATCAAAGATTTTAAAATCTACTTGAATCATTTCAATTACAACTAGAAGATACCAGAATAATATTTTATTTGTTCTTTGCACAAGATGAAAGTCTACAGTACTTATCATTGACCTATAAAATGGTTATATCTATGTAATAATTGAGTAAATATTATATTTTCTTACTGAGAAGAGAAAAAATAGTTCTAGAAAAGCAATCTCAAACAGGAAAAATAAAAATGTCTAAGATTCTATTTAAAATTTATAGACATTATATCCTCAAGTAGTTACGTATGGATAGTCACTGAATTATCACCAAGGTTAGAGTATAAGCAAAGGATTAGAAATGGCTTGTTCTACTCAACTTTTATCCTCTGTATCAGTGTAATAAAGCTAAAGGCAATCAATAAGTTCAAAAGTCCAAACCTGGCATGTCAAGAATAAATAAACACAAAATCTGAATCATTATTTCACTAGAGATTAAAAAAAATGACTTAAAAATTGCTATTCTACTTTTCTGTGAAGCTAGCACATCAATTTTGAGAAATTGATTTTATTCTGAGATGTAATGTCTGAGCTAAAATAACAAGAACTAAATAAAAATAAAAGTCTCTGAAGTGGAGAAATTAGCTTAAAGTCCCTGACCATGTCATTAATATCTAATTACATTTTTATAGACTAGAAGTGAAAGCAGCACAAATAATTGAGATTATTGAATGGTGCGTGGAAATAAATGATTTCTTAATATGTGTAATGATGACTTAATAAAAGATTTCAGAAGGGAAGGAAATCTTTTTCTTTTTTTAAATTTACACTACCTGAATATTTGTCATCATTATTTTTCTAATTGAATGACAACATCGTAAAACATTTTGCATCCAGGTATGGTAGCCCATTGCTATGGTAACCCAGCCCTTGGGAGGCTAAACAGGAGGATCCCAAGTTTACCAGGCAGCTTTGGTGGCTTCGGTAGATGCTGTATCAGAAATACTGTTTGATGTGGGAATGACTATAATAATAATACCTAACATTTACTCTAGGCTCCTTAGATATCAGACATGAAATTATTTATGAGCCCAAGAATAATTCCACTAGTTTCTTTTGAATTCCAGATGAGGTTATTCATATTTATCCCATTCTTTTTATTGGAAAAAATGAGGCTGATTTTTATTATATCTTGCTTAGCACAGTACATTTAAAATATAATTTTAATTTGTAGTCATAAAATTGAATCTTTTTAAATTTAACATTTTATTGATTCTTTGTAAATTTTACATCATACACCCCAATCTCACTCATCTCACTATCCTTTTGTCCCCTTCCTTTGTTCTTGTAACCTCCCCACTAAAAAGAAAAGAAAATATCATCATTGAAGCTGTAGAGTGTCATGAGACCCTCTCCTGTCCCTGAAACCTATGAAATGAGACACCCATTCTGTCTTGTGAGCTTGAAATTATTATCCTGTCTATTAGCATTGTGTTTTCCCATACTATTAATAACTCTTCAGTAAATCTTTTAACCCAAAGGACAAATATATCATTGTCCCTTAACCCATAGACCTTTGAAATAATGTATGGTTTCAACAAATGGCATATTAACTTATCACTGTTTTTTGCTTTCATTTTTGTTTTAGTTTTTTTTTTAATGCTTACTCATTGTGATGACTGTTCTCAGTTGACTATATCTGGAATGAACTACAGTCCAGAAATGGAGGACATACCTTTGATCTGGATCCTGAAACAGAAAACAATATATCTTTGACTGGATCTTAGGTCAGGAAAATGCAGGTGTTTGATCTAGATCTGGAGGTGGGGTGTCACATGCTTTTGACTTTGATCAATACATAACTTTAAATCAGATCTTGAGACACACCTTTAATCTTGGCCATACATTCAGCTAAAGGCCTATATAAGGGTAATGGAAGAAGGAAGGGATTCTTCTTTTTTGCCTGCTTGCATTCTGCCAGAACATCCACTGGAGCCTATTTATTCTGGATTTTACCTTATATGAAAGACCAGATGATATACCCAGTTTTATGGGGTTGTGCAACTACTGGATTCTTGGACTTTTCCTTCACAGATGGCCATTGTTGGATTAGTTGGACTACAGCTTGTAAATCATTCCAATAAATTCCCCATAAATTCATGTGTTTGAGTGCTTGGCCCATAAAAAGTGGCACTATTAAGAGGTGTGGCCTTTCAACTAGGAAGCATACACTTGCTGGTTCAAGGCCCCCAACACATATACAGCAGAGGACTGCCTGGTCTGACCTCAGTGAGAGAAGATGCACCTAACCTTGGAGAGACTTGAGACCCCAGGTAGTGGGGAGGCCTGATTGGGTGGGAGGGTAGAGAGGAGAGGGGAATATCTTCTTGGAGACACCAGGGGGGAGAAATAACATGTAGAATTGTAGGAGGGCAGACCTGGATGGGGTAATGATTGTATTGTAAAAGCAATAAAAGCAAAAACAGAAGAAGAAGAAGAAGAAGAAGAAGAAGAAGAAGAAGAAGAAGAAGAAGAAGAAGAAGAA
>NW_022196905.1:180533046-180545695 GCF_008632895.1 Mastomys coucha | reverse complement strand
GGAGGAGGAGGAGGAGGAGGAGGAGGAGGAGGAGGAGGAGGAAGTGTGGCCTTGTTAGAGGAGTGTTTCACTGTGGGGGTAAGGCTTTGAGGTATCCTGTGCTCAGGGTCTACCTGGTATGGAATTCCAGTCTCCTCACAGCAACTTCCAGACCAAGAAGTACATCTCTCAGCTCCTCCAGTACCATGTCTGCCTGCAAGCTTCTATGCTTCTTTCCATGATGATAATAGTCTAAACCTCTGGACCTGTCAACCAGTCCTGTAGAGCAGTAGTCTGTTCAGGCAACTTAGGCTCAGTTGAGTAATAGGCCTTGAACCCTGGAGCCCCAGTGGGCAGTTTCTGCCTGCAGGGGGCAGAAGGTGTTCAGCTGTAACTCCTGGGTCTTTGGCTCCTGTTTCAGTCACAGCCTCTCATAGCTGCTCCCCTCACCCTCCCAGGCGATGTGTGCTCTATCAGGCAGACAATGCCCCAAGCTCCCAGCATTTTAGTTGGACCCTATCCCCACTCATCTGACCACAGCCAGGCATGACTCGCCCCAAAGACAGATAGCCACGCCTCATACAATATAAAAGGAGGTTTTCCCCCTCCTCCCTCTCTTACTCTTTGTCTCCCCTTTCTTCCTTTCTTCCTCTCTTGCCCTCTTCCTCCTCTCTTGCTCTTTGTTTCCTCTCTTACCTTCTTCCTCTCTTTCCTGCTCTTTGTTCTCTTCTCTTGTCTTCTTGTTCTCTTGCTTCCTTTCTTTCCTTTCTTTCCTTTCTTTCTCTTTCTCCTCTTCTTCTCTACTTCCTCTCCTTTCTTTCTCTCTACATGACTGGCCTATTTTCTCTTTCCTATAATGAAATATCTCATTTATACATTGCCTCTTTTTTAACTAATGCACCCCGCCACAGGCCTCAGGAGCAAAGAGAGAGAAACTCAGGCTGTAGCAGTGAGCCCCTAAGCCCCACACAGTCCCAATTAATTCATCCTTTATACAAGTTTCCTTGGCCATAGGATCTTTTCAGCGCAATGGAAATCTTAATTAAAACACTCATTTCTGTTCATCTGTGGGTGAAAATACACTGAAGCCTTAGATCAAAAGTCATGTCCTATCATATCCCATATCCCAGACACATTTTAGTGTATTGTTTTTATGATACACAGACAACGTAAAAATATTCCTACTTAAAGAACATTTATCTCTGAGGCAGTTCTTGACAGCAGAAGTCCCTCCTCCATAAAGGGATGAGTACAGGATTACTGATGATGTGCAATTTAGCTGAATGAGAATTGCTAAACATCACTTAATGAGAAAACATTGAACAGCTTTAATCATGTTGAAAGATTTTGAGGTGTCAAGATGGATGGATATTAAAACACAATGAATATCCAGATAGTTACATTTGTTGCCTCAAGTTGCTCATTGTTTTGAGTGTGGTAAGAATTTCCAAATTTATTCATTATTTTATACTTCCTACTTCATATTCAATGTATGCTTCTTTCATATCTGATTCTTCTAGTGACCACTACTTTACAACATTCTAAGAAAAAGTTTAATTTGATCAAAGATCATACTATTTCACAAGCCACACAGAGTGACAGTTTACTTTTTATGGTCAACTCTAAAGTCAGTAACGTGTCATCCCCAAAAGCAATTAATGTAATTTAAGTACAAGGAATTTAAAAGCATTAAAAAAATCACTGTAACCATAATATTCTTGGGAGGATTCTCAGTGATGTAAGAACTATAGTGTGTCTTGAAGAATAAGCAGAACTCTAATATTAAATTAACACATAAAATAATAAATATGTCAGTGTGTATTGTTATTTAAAGTAATATAATATGGTAATACAAATGAAATATTTTACTATGTCCTCTGAGCCTTGACTCATATTTTGTGAGAGGAAGAAGGTGATATAATGTCATTGAAGTGCTACACTTCCCAACATATGATCACTTGGTGCACACCTTGAAATTTTGGGGACAGCAATGATATTAATTTTGAATTTAAACTATGAAAGAGTAGATTGTTTCAATATACAAACTCTCAAATCTGATGGCATATGCTCATTTCTAGGACTATCCCAGGGCAATTTTCTGAAAAGGGCAGTGTTTATTCATAATGGATATGTTTTTTTTCTCTCTCTCTCTTTTTTTTTCTTTTTTTTTTAATTTGTTATCCTAGCCACATTTGAGGTATCCCCAATGGCAGCCTATAGCTTTATCAGCAAGTATAGAATAATATGCAATAACTTAGGCAGTTTCATTGAATAACATACATTTTTTGATTTATTTCTATTATAACATAAATTCTTCCATGTTACTTTATTTGATTACTATTGTTAATTGTTTGGTTACTATTCAGGCCTAAGGGAAACATTTTGTCTATTTCTGAAACTTCACAGAAAAAAATATTTGTTTTGTTGTTGTGTTGTGCTGGTTAAAGGGCTACTTTGGGGCTGGAGTGATGGCTCAGTGGTTAAAGCACTGACTGCTCTTCTAGAGGTCCTGAGTTCAAATTACAGCATCCACATGGTGGCTCACAACCATCTGTAATGGGATCTGATGCCCTCTTCTGGTGTGCCTAAAGAGAGCGATGGTGTACTCATATACATAAAACAAATAAATAAATCTTTTTTAAAAAGGAGCTAATTTGACATGTTTTAATATATATTAGTATTTAAGTTTCCAGTACTCATATATTTTATTAATAAAAGGTCATTAACTATATTTGAAAATAGTCCTGAATTATCTCATATAGTTATCCAATAGCTTCTCAGTGTTATTAGTTACTTCCCCCTGTATGCTTATTCAACATTCTTTTAAAATCTTTGCTTGATACTGCATACTTATAATCCCAGCACTTGGGAGGTTGAAGCTAGCTTAAGCTACATAGTACCAGACCCATCCAGAGCTATATACTAAGACCCTGTCTCAGTTTCCCTCAAAATTAAAATGTTAGGTTTCTAAAAAGGTATAATTTCTTAATGCTTGACATTACTTCTTTTTAAATTTTATTTGTATTTATTTGAATGTGTGTGTCTGTGCGAACATTTGCCATCTATCCTGGGGATCCATCCCATATACAGTCACCAAGTCTAGACACTATTGTGGATGCCAACAAGTGCATGCTCATAGGAGCCTGATATAGCTGTCCCCTGAGAGGCACTGGCAGAGGCTGACAAATACAGAGGCAGATGCTTTCAGCCAACCATTGGACTGAACACAGGGTCCCCAATGGAGGAGTTAGAAAAAGGACTGAAGGAGCTGAAGGGGTTTGCAACCCCATAGAAAGAACAACAATATGAACCAACCAGACCCCCCCCCCCGCGTGCTCCCAGGGACTAAACCACCAACCAAGGAGTACACATGAAGTCCTTTCTCTCTTATTGACAAGCTGCCATTTTTCTTTCTTTTCATAATATTTTTATTAAGTACTTAGGAATTTCATTTCATACACCCCAATTACAATCACTTCTAAGTTCTACAAGTTCTGCCCTACACCATTGTGACCCCCTGAATGCCCAGAAAAAAGGGGAAAAAAGAAAAAAATCCAATTTGTATTGTTCATATACTAACTGAAGCATGGTCAAACTCCCAGGTACCAGCCTCATAAAGAAAACTGAGTCCTCCCCACCTCATCCGTCTACCAGAAACCATCAGTTCTGCATGGCTACATTTCAGCATCCTTATCGTAATTTTTAGGAGTTTACTTTGATGACTTTCTGTCTAGCCTGTTACTTTTTTCAGGAAATGGGGGATAGGGAGATTGTCACAGAAACCTTCTATGTTCCTCTTTTGTATGAGATATAGCAAATTTTCATGGCAGAGATATTTATCAGTATAAATATGTTCATAATGGACTCTCTATATTTTTTGTATGCCTCTTATTTTCTGTCTTAACACCATGGCCTATAGAAGGCCAGATTTTTCTTTAAATTATTATGTGATGATATAAATAAATTATCAGGCTCAGAATGACACCTGGTACAGGTGACTAACACAGGATGATTTTTTTCTCAATACATAATTGTAGCTCTGTGTGAGAGAATATATTTTAAAAATTAACTATTACCATTAAAAGCAAGAATGACTATAAGGACATTTTCTTGTTTCTTTTGAAAAAAATTTTTCAAAAATTTTATCATTAATTTCTTTACCCTCAAATCATTAACAAATTGTCAAGACCATTGACAAACCCACTAGGAAAGTGATATAATTATACTGTTTAGATAAAAAAACCAACTTTTTTGTGGTATATTCACTTTACAGACCACCAGCTTTCATCAGCCCAAGTGTCATCAGCATCCTGTTACTAAAGAGATAACAGTCTTTGAGATAAATAAATGTGTTTTATTAGCATTATATTACCCCTGGTTATCCAGTGGTAGTGACTACAAAGAAAGCCTAGCTAAAAGTCCATTATGCTATATTTTTATGGAAAATTTTATGGTTCAGTAAAATATTATATTAATTTGGTTTCTATAGCGATGAAAAACACCATAAGTCAAAGCCTCTTGAGGGAGGAAAGAATTTATTTGGCCTTCATGTCCAGATCAGAGTCCAACATTAAGGGAAGTCAGAGCAGGAACTCAATTAGCAGCAGTGAGTGGAACCATGGAGGAATGCAATTTACTAGCATGCTTGAACATGGCTTGTTCATCTTGCTTTCTTATATAACCCACAGCTACCTGTCCAAATGTGCCCCCATTCACAGTAGGCTGGGCATTGAACCATCAATTTTTAATCAAGAAAATGACTCACAAATTTCCTTATAGGCTAGTCTGGTGTGCTTATTTGGTTGGGCTTCCCTTTTCCTAAATAACTCTAGCTTCTGTCAAGATGACAAATCAAACAAACATAAAAAATATGGATGTATAGGTAGAATGTCATAAAATAGAATTAGATTGCTAACTATGTGTTACATCCCCTCTTCACTTCAGTCATCCATCGGACTCCTGGCAGCCTCTGTTTGGGGGCTAACACTTGGGAGCTAAGATAGATGCTCTCTGTTGACTGTCTTTGAAGAAGCCGTCTGACCACGCCCACTGCCTGAGCCTGAAGATCTTCTGAACCTGGGGATTTTGGCACCTGAACTTTCTTTGTAGTGTAATCTAGAGACTTGTTTTCAGTTTCTCCTGTGACTATAAAGTCCCTGGTTTATTCTCAGTAAAGTGGAGCCTTGATTGGGACCCAACTTGGCTTTGTGTTTTCTCTTTGCATTTCAAACCCTCTATTTCAGGTCCTTTATTACCTCCTGGCTGAGTAGAACCCCGTTCTTGAAACTGCGGGCAGTTTCAACTACGAACTTTAAAACCATTACCATCCAAAACTGATTATCACATGGACATTAACCTGTATGTTTAATGTTCAGATAGTTAGATGCAATTTCTGAAGTCAAACACAGGAATGCACAGGTATGTGATCAAAATATCTGGGTGCAGAAGGGACCATGACTTGTGAATACAGGGTTTTATAACTTCTAATTACATATCTCAACACTGAAGGTTTTTCATGAAGGTTTTATAGAAACAAAATAAGGAAAGTGATAAATTGAGACACTTCAAATATATTGTTGGTAATGAAAGACAGTTAAGCATGTTGAGAGAAATCTCAACTATAGCCCAAAACATGGTCTGATGACATTCTTAGCTCTTTTGTTGGTGGAAGCTAATAGTCTGTTATGTACTTACTTGCTATATTCCCAAAAGCTTCTTAATTTATTTTTCACAGGACATTAGGGTCCCACACAAGGTCAGATAAGAAATGGTTATTCAGGGGGCTAAGATAGTCCACAATAATTTATAACCAGACTCTAGACTTCTAATATTCCCAAAGTTCCAAAAATCACTGAAGTTCTAATCAGTTCATGAATCTTCCAGAAGATTCAGCTTCTGTCTGAGAACATTCATCCACCTGAGTAAGTCTGCAATTAAATTCTGAGTTGTGGATTAGATTTCTGGAATTACCATAGCCTAGAAGCACAATGGCTCAAAACAATAGAAATCTATCATCTTGGAGTTCTAGATGGCAGTGTTTGGAGATCAAGATGTGATCATGGCCTTGCAAATCTGAGACCTCAAATCTTCATGCCCTCCAGCTGTTACCATCCCAAAATGTCTTTCAACATCACCCAAAATCATGTGAAAATCCATTGCTTCCTAGTTGGGGCTCTGGACTTTTGCCCAAATGTTCCAGTTTAAAAGGGCACCATAAAGGATCATATTGGGTTAGAATCCACTTCTATAATCTCATTTTCACATAATTGCCTCTGTGAAGTCCTTGTTTCTATGGCAAGCAATTCTAAGGTCCTGAGGGTTATAACTATACAATATATATAATAACTTTACTTGTAATTTTAATTTAATTGTAAATTTAATTGTAATTTTTGAAAACTGTGATTTTTCCATAGAAGAATATGAGTTTTGGCTGAGGGTTTAATTCAGTGGCAAATATGCTTAGCTTTATATGGCCTTGGTTCCATCCTATTTATTTTATAATTTAGAGACATATCACATTATAAAGTTGAATTTGCATCCAGTTGTTCAGAAAATATTAGAACTGCCTGTCAACTAGACTTGGCAAAATATAACAAATAATATCAAATTCATCAAAATTAATATACTATTATAGTTAGACTAAGATAGCCCTCTTTGGACGAAAAGCCAACAAATTACCTTTGACTAATATTTCTGTAAATATTGCTATTCATTAATAATGTTTCCAAAAACTTTTATGAACTGGTGTTGGGAAATATTTTGATTCTAGTATCTATGGTATATTTCAAGCTGTGTATTTGATGGTTGGAAATACTAAGTAATAGAGGAAGCATACTTGATTTATTAAATGTTTAGTTGCTTGAAAAATGATATCATTATCAATCCAAGCTTGTGAAAGAGAGGAAAGTGTGGAGTCTTTTAGCTTTCATTTGCAAGGTACTAGTGCAAGACCCAGATCACTACAGACAGGGCTTCTTTATTGGATATTTCAAAAGAACTTCTGACCTGTATATTAACTTAAATATCTTAAATCATCACTTTTATGGAGAAATGCATTGGGACGATCTATTGGATTAATGTCATGTAATGAAAGATGGCTCTAGAATTTGGGATCCTGGGAAGCAAACACTAGTATGAAATTTTACATGCAGCATTCTTATTAGGATTTTTGGGATAAGCCATCAAAGAAGATAAAGATAGGTAGGATCAACATAGAAAGAAAACGAACCACAGTGCAGACCAAAGTCAGTTTTGATCCCATGGAAAGCTTTGTAGAAACAACAACAACAACAAACAAACAAACAAACATGCTGTATTGTCCCTGATTGGGTGAATATGACCAGTCTTTATAACCATTTAGAAAGTAGTCTCTGGGAAAGCCATCCTGAGACGGAAAGCCAAATTGCAGTAAATGACCTTCTCTAGCTGAGCCAAAGCCTGAAGAAGCTGACAGAAGACTAATGGTTGCTCCCAGCTCTCCCAGCAACCAGACATTTTTAGCTGGGGCATCTGGCAAGCACATGACATTGTAAGCACAGGGACAGAAAAATAGGACAATTTAAGACATATGCACTATGGATTTTCTGACTTGAAGCATAATATGAACCCATACATACTAGGAATATTAAGATAGTGCTTATTGTATAATAATACAAATACTCTATTTCTATTTTTTCATGTAGTATTCATTACTTATATTTTTGGAATATCATATAGTATTTCTGTTATATCAAAACGCCTGTTCATTGAATTAAAGGATGTGAATATGAGGGTACATCTAGGGAAAAACTGCTATGATATCATTTTGACCTAGTATATCCTAAATGTGAGGAGATGTGTATATATGTGTGCATTAAAGAATATGTGCCTGCAGTCTTATAAAAAAAAAGCACAAAATGCAGGAATCTGAGAACCCACTGTGCCATCAAGAAATTTACCTTTGACCTAGCCACAGAGATTATGCTGGACCAGTTTCTTCACACACTATGAATAGGGTCCATAGCACCCTTTTACTCAAACTGGAAGAAAATTCTTTTCTTTACAGCAAGAGAAATGACATTTTAGAAAAAAATAAATCCCATTTAATTTAGAGATCAATTACATTCATGTCACAGGTTTACAGAAAGGACAAACATATGGTTCTGTCACTACTTGCCATTTTCTCTAGTACTTTGTCCTTAAACATATAAGAGCAAATCTGGTCAAACTAGTTATTACTTATACATCTCATCTACTTAGTATTGATTTTGTCTTCTTATTCTGGAGTTCCATTAAATTAAAATCACATCTCCAGAAATATTACAAAACATATCATTCCAATCAAGTTAATTCAAATGCCTGTTTGGATTATTTAAATAGCTTTCTATCTTGTTTCCTTACCTCTGTACAAAATCAAAACAGTCACTTTAATTTTCTAAATACGCAGCTGTGTTTGGATCACATCACTGCTCAAAAAACCATGCCCCTCTGTGCATATGAAATTTAGTAGAACTCCACTTTAAATTCAAGGCCCTTCTTGGGATGGTTTCCCTCCACATTTAGGCTCTTAATTTACCCCAGTTCCATCAATGCTCCCTTTCACATCTCCATCTTGCCAACCTGCAAGAGCCCAATTAAATTAAGGATAATTGAAGTCTTGAATCTTGAACTCTAAGTTCACTGGAAGACATTCACCCCTCTCTTATCTCCCATCTTGATGGGAAGTTAATTGACTAATTTTTGATACTTCTCTTAAGAATTTAATTTCTTATTAATTACTTTTTCTTGATAATATCGTGCATTTCCATTTATTCCTTTTATTCTCTTGTACATCCTATTCTCCAGTGAACATGGTTGGAGTTTCTGATTTCATACTCAGAATGTGAAACAACATTTAGTGGAATTTCTTAGATGGACCTGACTTATTAATATGACAGTGATTGGGTTCTTCTATGGCAGTGGGTCTCAACCTTTGTAAATCTATGGCCCTTTAACACTGTTCCTCATGTTGTGTTGACCCCAAACCATAAAATTATTGTTGTTGCTACTTCATAGCTGTAATTTTGCTACTGTTATGAGTCATGATTTAATATCTGTATTTTCTGATGATCTTAGATGATCCCTATGAAAGGATCATTCTACTCCCAAAGGGGTCATGACCCACAGGTTGAGAACCATTTGATCTATAGGTTTAGTACAATCTTCACAATCTACAAATTATTTTGTCTTGCTTGTTAAATGACCCAAAATATTTAAAGCTGATTCTCAAATAAGCATGGAAATTTATGCAATAATTAAATTTTAAGTTTTAAAAAGCATCATGTGTAATAGTCATCATTTTATGTCACCATCTTATGAGCAAATTATTTGAGCTTGGGTGTGATTATGTGAAGATCTTGTAGTTAAATTCCTAATTTGTTTTTTTCCAAAAAAGAGTTTAATTTATTATTTTGATGCTAAGTTGATAATTAGAAAATATTTCTTAATAAATTTTCCAAGAGTGAGACATCAAAACAAATAGATGAGAATAGCTTAAAATTAATGAAATTAATATGCTTGAAAAATAGTCAACACTGTTGTGATGAAGGATTCTAAAGAAGTATGTACCTGTATAGAAGCAACATCTCAAACATTAACATAATGCAAAATATTTTCCAGTAATAAATAAACTTCTCAGTACAATAAACTCTAAGAAAGTGGGTGAATACACAACATATAATCATTAATTAAGAAGGGAAGGTCAAGCACATCCACATTATTCAATCATTCCAAGTATCCGAAGCTAATGGAAAATTCTATGAAAAGTTTTGAAACAAAATAATGATGTTTTTCTTCTCAAAAAACATGTTGTCAAGGCTAGGAAGATGGGTCAGTGGGTGAAAATCTGTTGCACAAGCCTGAGACTATGAACAACTAAAAATATACCTACAAAAGTAACCAATATATATTACTCTAATAAGGAAAGTCATTATTTAACCAAGAAATTGGTTTCTTCATACTGTGCGCTTTCCTTTGATTGATCACATGCAAATATGTAGCACTCAAGTTTCTTTTAAATAGTACTCTTAGAGGTTAGGATTCTCACCCACAAGGGAGGCCATTCAGAGTTAGCCACGAATGGCTTACTGACCTCTTGGTCTCATATGCTTGCTGTCACCATCACAGTAGGCATCCCACAGGCTGGTTTCCATTGTTCATGCACAGCTGGTGATTGAGAGAAGCTGTGAAGCTCACTCCATGGTATAGCCCTTCCTCAAACAAGCAGTAAGAACATACATGACTTAAAACCAGGTCTCTTTTTAATAGCTGAGTAGTACTCGATGAATTTATGAAATTCTTAGGGAAATGGATGGATCTGGAGAATATCATCCTGAGTGAGGTAACCCAGTCACAATAGAACACACAGGGTATGCACTCTCTGCTAAGTGGTTATTAGCCCAGAAGTTTGGAATACAGGAAGAACAACCCACAAACCACAGGAAACTCAAGAAGAAGGAAGACCAAAATGTGGAGATTTTATTCCTTCTTAACAGAGGGAACAAAATACCCACAGAAGGAGTTGCAGAGAGTAACTATGGAGCAGAGACTGAAGGAAGGACAAGCCAGCCTGATATAGCTATCTCCTGAGAGGCTCTGACAGTACATGACTAATACAGAGGTAGAAGCTCACAGCCACCCAAAGAAGGAGTTAGAGAAAGGACCAAAGGAGCTGAAGGGTTTGCAGCACCTTAGGATGAACAAAAATATGAACTAACTAGCACCCTCAAAGATCCCAGGGACTAAACCACCAACCAAAGAGTACACAAGGTGGGACTGATTGTTCTGGCAGCATGTGTATAGTAGAGGATTGCAAAGTCAATCATCAATGGGAGGAGAGGCTCTTGGCCCTGTGAAGGTTCTGTGCCCCAGTGTAGGGGAATGCCAGGGCCAATAAGTGGGAGAGGGTGGGGTGGCAAGCAGGGGGAGGGAGGAGGCAACAGGGGTTTTTTCTTGCTGTTTTTTGTTTTGTTTTGTTTTGTTTTGTTTTTGGAGGGGAAACTGGGAAAGAAGAAATCACATGACATGTAAATAAAGAAAATATCTTATAAAAAAAAAAAACAGGACTGCTTCCCTTTTCTACAAATGTGTACTCCAGAGCTTTGTAATTTCTTTATTATCAGTCCCATGATGCATATTTATGTTTATTTCTATCCCATTTTGAAGCTGAAGTTTGGCAGGACGTAAAGCTCTCTAAATATCCAGTACTTAATTACTATACAAAATAATATTGTTCTTTCCATAACGTAATTCAGACTAAATGTGATGGACTTCGGTAGAAACATTCATTGAGCTTTTTTTCTTCACTTTCCATGCTTCCTTATATCCATGCCCTACCCTTGCAACCTAACTCCCCCTCCCCAACAAAAAAATAAAAGCCAAACAAACATATATATAACAAGACAAAGCACAGAAAACATCTCTTCCTGGAAGCTGTAGTGTGTCACAGTGTGTTCCACAGAGTATACCCCTCTCTCCACACATCCTCACTTGCGAATGTTCATCCCAATGAGTCACTAATCTGGTTAGAGGTCGCTGGCTTCTGTGACACCATCAATGTTGGATCCTCATAGGCCTCCTTTCAGTTATCCCGATGCTGCTCTGTGTCGTGGAGATCCTGCAGTTTACGATTTAACAGGACCAACTCTTTCATATTCCCAACAGTTCACAGAGGATGTATATTTTGGGGTGGGCCAACTCAAAGCCTGGGATCTGGGCCTGGGTGGTAGATGAGATCGTTAGCCCACCAGCTCTCCTTTATTCACACCACCAGTGCGAGCTCTCCAACACTGCTCTGACTAGGCTACCCAATGCTGCTATAAGCAGCAGGCAGGGTCAGCCCTCCTGTTTTCAATCCCTGAGAGTCAGAGTCAGCTCCACTCTGCTGCCTACGTGAGGTAAAGGCCTGCTTTCCTGAGTGCTCTAGTGATCAAGGGGCAGATTCAGCTCACCTGTACATACGACCCCAGAGCCAGCTCTCCTGACTGCTTCAGGTAGGGAGGGGTGATGGCAGGAAGGGCATCACTGCCACACATAGGCCACCTCATGGCTATTGAGTGGCAGGGCAAGGTCTCCTTCCCTCTTTACTCCTTCCCATCTCCAGTTCCATCTCCCTTCAAAAACATAAAAGTATTCTGCTTCTCTTTCTCCCTGATCTATCCACTACATACTTGCACATTTTAGTGGCTTCCACTGTAGATGGTACACATGGGTGGTGGGCTTCTGGGTGTCCCCCTCTGTCCTTGCTTTATGGCATGGCAGCAAGTGAGTCTTTAGTTTTCTATGACCTGCCCCTATGACATGATATTGTTGTTGGTGGTGGTGGTGATGGTGGTAGTGGGGTGTCTATGGATGTTTTCTTCCTATATCTATTCCATGTGGCTTGGTGGCAGGCAGGCCTTGGTGTGTTTATGGCCTGTCCTGCAGTACATGACAGAGGGAATGTCTATAGGTGTCTTTCCCCACTGCATGCGTGACAGGGCACTTGGTAGGTCTTTGAATGTCTCCTGGCTTTACTTTTAACCTCCCCTGCCATCAGCACAGTCGTGGGATTCTGTGAGGGCCTCCTTGTCACCTACCTCAGTACAGCAGACAGAGGTCCCAGCCCAAGGCAAGTCAGATATTGAAGCCTTCCTCCTCCTCCTCCTCCTCCTCC
>NW_022196905.1:180528526-180532555 GCF_008632895.1 Mastomys coucha | reverse complement strand
CCCCTTCCTCCTCTCCTTCCCTCTCCCCTTCCTCTTCTGCCTCCTCCCCTTCCTCCTCCCCCCTCCTCTTCCTTCTCCTCCTCTTTCTTCTTCTTCTTTGAAGCCTTCGTAATAAGAAAAATATGTCAACATTGACTGACCAGATCTAGGCTAAGGCTGAAATATATGAAACACTACTTTTGCTGTAACTTCCACAGCTATACTAGACTTGTGCCCTCTCTGGAGATCTTACATCATTGACATATGAGATTCCTTGGGAGGTTCTCTCCATCCCTGGACTCTCACTTATTGTATTTTACATGTGGTGAACTTTTTGAAAATCTCAGCAATTGTTATTCAAAATATCATACTGTTTTGTGAACACAAAGGATGTGGTTAAAATATCAACAAAAATTTATAGGACATTACAACTGAGGTATGAATAATTAAATATAGAGTCAGGTTTTGGTGCTTTGAGATAACTCTGGAACTTCTAACCATATGCAAGGATTGTGAACGAAGCATCATGTTTGAAAACTTAATTCCAGCATTACAGATGATTAAAAAAATAGTTTATAATATACAAAGAATTACTTGTATAATTGTTTAAATTTGATTCAATCATACTGTATTATTTCATCTTTTATGACAAATTTGTTTTCTGCTTGACAAAAAAAGTTAGAAAACATTTTGCAGCCATTGCAACATTAAGAAAATCAATTCCAGCTAATTCTTCCAATGCAATAAGAATTTAGGCAATGCAAGCCTGCTGAGGCAGGAGACTGCTCTTCTCAGTATGTCTGTTCTTTAGAAAATCATACATTTAAAGCATAAAATAAAATACCCATATTGTGTTGCTGGTAAATAAAATTTTCTATAGTTAAGTACACTTCTCTCTAAATAAAAATGTATAAGTATAAATTTATATGTGTTTATATATTCTATAAATTAATTCCATACTTACATTAAACAATTCAATATTTTACTTTTATAACCTAGTTTAAGGAACTCCAGAGGTGGTTCAGTGGTTAAAAGCATTGCTTATCTTGCAGAGGGCTTGGGTTTGGTCCCCAACACTGACATAATTGCTCACAGTATCTAACTCCAGTTCTGTTGTATCTGAAATCCTGATCATCTGACTCCTGGTCCACATACACATATGTAGACAAATAAAAAATGGCTTTGTCTCTATTTAGAATTTAGTTCATCACCTTTCTTCCAAATCTCTTGTACCACTGCTTAAATAAGCAAACAAATGAAACAAACTGATGCTGAGATTCATCCCACTTGCCTTAAGGCATTACGATGAAGGTAATATTCTTTAGTGGATTCATATGATTGACAGAGATATGCAGAAATATGCAAGTAAATATTAATCCATCTCTCTAAGATTTAAATATAACTAAAATCTTTTATCACAATTTAATTACATTTCCCCTCTAAAGTCTTCCATAAACCACTCCCCTTTCTCCTTCAAATTCACAACCTATTTTTTCATGAATCTACACGCATGTGCACTTCTAAATATGATCTCTTAGGTCTCTATAATGTTACTTGTATGCATGGCTTCAGGGATGACTGCTTGAAACTGAAAAAGTAATTGGTTTATCCTTCTCTGAAAAATACCTCTTCTCCTACTCCAGCTTTCCTAAGTTGCCTAAATTTCCTTGAATAGGGTTGAGGCCTCATATAGTTTGACAGGTGCATTAATATCATTTGATTCAGATTATGATTGGACAGTCATTAGAGTGATACTTCATAATGTAGCTTCTTTTCTTAATTTAATATTACTTTTTACTAAATCACTTTACATCCTGCTCACTGCCTCTCCTGGTCACCCCCTCTCACAATCCTTGCCCCATTCTCCCCTTCTCCTCTTTGAGGGTGGGAGCCCCATAGTTATCCCTCTCACCCTGGTAATTCAAATCTCTGTGAGTCTAAGTGCTTCTCCCATTGAGGCCAGACAAGGCATCCCAGATAGAACATATCCCACTTACAGACAACAGTTTTTAGATAGCCCCCGTCCCACTTGTTCAGGACCCACATGAAGACCATGCTGGGCTTCTACTACATATGTGCAGAGAGGCCTACATCCAGCCTATGTATGTTTGTTGGTTGGTGGTTCAGACTTTGAGAGTACCAAGGGTCCAGGTTAGTTGAGTCTATTGATCTTCCTGTGGTATTTCTATACCCTTCAGGCCCAGCAATCTGTCTTCCTATTCTACCATAAGAGTCCCCAACCTCCATTCACTGTTTGGTTGTGGGTGTCTGTATTTAAGTCAGCTGCTGGGTTGAGCCTCTCGGAGGACAATATGCTCCTGTCTACAAGAATAACAGAGTACCATTAATAGTGTCAGGTATTGCTACTTGCCCTTGGGATATGTCAAGTTGAATCAGTTATTGACTAGCCATTCTCTCTGTCTCTGCTCCATCTTCCATGCCTATATTTCTTGTAGACAATATAAATTTTATGTTAATAAAACAGATCATGCAAATCATTTTAGGAACAAAAAAACATACACAATGTGATAAATATGATACATATCATCATGATAATATGTGTATGATATATAATTTCTAAGAACATTGCCACTTAATGGACAAGCAAAATCCTTTCAAATTAAAAAGAGTCAAATAGATTAATGTTCTGTATTCCATCATTTCTTAAACAATCTTTGGCAGGCATATTCTTTCTTATATTATCATACAGAATTTATCTATTAAATATTACGAGGTTAGTCTCTCTGGTGACCTTCTAAGACAGGACCATCCAGGAGGCACAGGTCTCAGAAGTGGCAGGGCAGCTGATGCAAGATCCTTTCTATCTTCCTCTACATCCAGGAGGGACTGCAAATCCACAGCTCCCTCTGTCCCTTCTCCCACAAGTAGAGAGCCTACCTCCTGTTTCTTCTGACCCCAGGACTCAGGAGAGAAGACTGATCCACAGCCCACTATACACAGGACTTACCAGAGGAGAGCTGATCTCCCAGAAGTGCTGGCATAGGCTTACAGACCCACAGAAGAAGAAGCTACAGCCAGAGACAGCAAGAACATCTAACACTAGAGATCAACAGATGGCGAAAGGCAAACAGAGAATCTTACCAACAGAAACCAAGATTACTTGGCTTCATTAGAACCTAGTACTCCCACAACGGCAAGTCCTGGATATCCCAAAACACTAGAAAAGCAAGATTTGGATCTAAAATCATATCTCATGATGGTGATAGAGAAATTTTAGAAGAGTATGAATAACTCCCTTAAAGAAATACAGGAGAACATAGGTAAACAGATTAAAGCCCTTAAAGAGGAAATATTAAAATCTCTTAAAGAATTACAGGAAAGCACAACCAAACAGGTGAAGGAATTGAACAAAACCATCCAGGACCTAAAAATGGAAGTAGAAACAGTTAAGAAATCACAAAGAGAGACAACTATGGAGATAGAAATCCTAGGAAGGAAGGCAGGAGGCATAGATGCAAGCATCACCAACAGATTATAAGAGATAGAAGAGAGAATATTAGGTGCAGAAGATACCATAGAAAACATTGACACAAGAGTCAAAGAAAACACAAAATACAAAATATTCCTAAGCAAAACATCCAGGAAATTCAGGATACAATGAGAAGACCAAGCCTAAGGATAATAGGAATAGTAGAGAGTGAAGATTCCCAATGTAATGGGCCAGCAAATATCAACAAAATTATAGAAGAAAACTTCCCTAACCTAAAGAAAGAGATGCCCATGAACATACAAGAAGCCTACAGAACTCCAAATAGACTGGACCAGAAAAGAAATTCCTCCAGACACATAATAATCAAAACACCAAATGCACTAAACAAAGAATTTTAAAAGCAATAATGGAAAAAGGTCAAGTAACATATAAAGGCAGGCCTATCAGAATTACACCAGACTTCTCAGCAAAGACTATGAAAGCTAGAAGATCCTGGGCAGATGTCATGCAGACCCTACAAGAACACAAATACCAGGATAGTATACCCAGCAAAACTCTCAATTACCATAGATGGAGAAAACAAGATATTCCATGACAAA